>NW_003805465.1:43131-329892 GCF_000255335.2 Galendromus occidentalis
GGCTCGACCAGCCTTCCTTTCTACTCCGTCCCCGTCTCCTTTCAATACAAAGGACGGAAGGACGCAAGTTCAAAGCCACACAGACGGCCGATCATCTCGGCATGCGATGCACGTTTCGATGAAACTGCAATAGCAAAAGAAAAACTATGCGTGCCTTGCTCCGCATGCATCCGTCCGCCTATCCATGCTCTCAGCGAGTCAGTCGAGATGTCGACCGACGGACGGACGAAAGGACTGGCGGGCGCTTCCTTCTCGCTACCACTCGTACTGAGGCGAATTTTGAAACGTGAATGACAAGAGCGGCCTCCACTTAGACTCAATCGCGAGCGAATCTCGGACATTATCCAGCAGATGGGCCCTCAATGTTTTGCTTTGGTCAGCGCGCCTCGTCTCAATCTCTCGATCCCTCTGCTATCGGCTTACCTCGAATCGCAGCCATGCTTTCTCTCAGAGCAGATCCGCGCTTTAGGAACTTTTATCGGGATACTTTCAATTTTGCTCTAATAGATCGAAATGCGGTCGAGCCCGCTTGTAAAAGACCCCTGGGAAATCAAAGACTGTCGCCTGTATCTTCGTGTGGTTTTCCGATATGAGCGATTACCCTGAGAAGAACCCGGATATGGGGGAGACCTCTCTGTTGCGAGCGGTTTCCTTCTATATACATACATACTATCCTCTCAAGAGCGGACTCGACAACACTGGAATTCTCCGGCTACGAAGCGATACGAATCGATCACTTTCAATCTACTTCAGCGATCGCCAGGCTCCTCGACCCCGCGACCGCCTGCGTCCACGGTGCTGAAGCCCACGATTCGCGAATGATCCGGAACTTCTAGAGATTCGATAAGCGAGCCTGGCATTCACTTGAATCCTATTGACACCTGATCCTTATCCGTTGAGAACGAGACACATTTTCAACGGCCGCTCTTTCCGTTTCGATATGGAGGTCCCCTGACTTGTCCATCGTTCTTTCATGGAAGTCCGGTTTCCACAAACGCCGACTCCGCCTTCATTATACCTGCGATAAGGTATCACACAACAAAGACCTCTACACCTAGGCCTGGAAACTCATTCGGAAGATTCATGTATTTGTTCCGCAATACGGTTTTCGACGACCGGAATGCTCCTAGTATTCAACCTCCCCGATGAAAAACTAGAATTACGGCCGATTCGGAGGTGGCCGTGGCCCGAGTTCGGATGAAGTACTTCGGCTCTGTAAATGGCAGAGGATATCTCTGGTGCGATATGGCTCAGATCTACTTCAATATGTCGCGCGTGCGGATCGAAATATCGGTCGCGCAGACCTCCGGAAGAGCGTTCGCTAATCAATCGGTGGTCGAGGAACGATTGCTCGAACTTCGTCCCTTTGTTTAGGGATCTCGAGAACGGATCCGAACATCCGCAAGCTTGGGTGTTCCTCTACGGCAGCGATTGTTTTAAGGCTGTCAAGATCGGCCGAGGAAGCGGAAACAATGAGTCCGCTGTCAATGCTGCCTTGAAGGCCTACAATGCACCTCGTTCGAGCGGAGCGGTAGAATAGCCTGCCGTCTGAAGAAATTAGGCACAAGGTATCTGACGAGCACATGCTGTCAAGTGGTGAACTGCTGTCTTCCGTGGCTCGAGGGTCTCGCGGACTGATCGCCGTAGTTCGCCGACCGCTCAGCGAGTCGGCTCTGCTCGTTGAGGGTGGTGCGCCGTCGTCGTCCCGACTCAACAGGGAACAGTAGATGGGCCAGAACAACCCAATCCCGGAGATGGGTCCGAGACAGCAGTCGTAGTAGTTGAAGATCCTCCTGCGGGTAGAGAACTGTCAGGAACAGAATCTTCTCGAAGTACGGGCTCGAAATCGTCGGCCTACGAAAAAACGTGGTCGTCCCGTCATTTGTCTGCGGGAGCGGAGCGCACGGATCTGGGCAGCAGAGTTTCGTCATGTAATCGGAGACCGGTCATCTGTTGCTTCGGGGAAGAACGTATTCCTCATCGAGTCGGAGTGCCTTTACCGGTGTCGGTCCATGGCATCAGCCAAGTCAGATCAGCGGGATGATGAGAATTCCTAATATTTGTGATATTCGGTATACATATGTATAGACAACAATGGAGATCCAGAAAACTCGAGAGATGACCTAAGAGCCTGGATTCCCGGAATAACATCTTCAGGGCTGGGGGATCCCCTCGGGCTTCCAAACGGGAGCACAAGTCCTTTGATCGTTCCGCGTTCTCCCGCAGGAAAAAGCCAAGGACATACAGATCTTTCTGGAGGCTCCGTCTGTCGGAGCAGTCGAATCAAAGTTTCCGAGAAAGGAACGAAATAGATCGTATTTTCCGGCGTCACGTCTGGAGGCTCGCTCGATTCCAACATATGTTGATCTGTTTGCGAACTTCCTCCCCTCGAAGCGGCGATGACAGCAGCGATGACGTCCCACTCACTGGCCGCTGGTGCAGTGAAAGACTCTCCGTCATCGATCAAGTTTCGGCGTGCGCTTCCGTTGTCCGTTCGGCAGTGAGACGCACACTCTTCTTCCCATGAGGGTGTATTGACAGAGGGTGAGAAAGGAATAAAAACCCGTCGTCACTTACTCCCAATATTGAAATATACTTCATTCGGGAAAACTCGAGCACGTTGGCCCGGAAAAATGACGTTCTCTTTTTCTCAAGCACGGAACGTTCCACGTCCTGAGTTTCGCTTTTCTCTCTCGTGGAGGGGAATTCCGGAGAAACCTACACAGGATCGGATCCTGGAAATTGATTTCTTCACCGAACTCACGAATTACGCGTCGATATCGCTCCAACCTCTCCGAAGGGATAAGCTCATCCGTCGGCGGTGTATAGCTCCCGGGAGGAAATCAACGGAAGAGAGATGAGAAGTCATGAACACCTGCACTTTTATTCTTCGTTCGCGCCGGAGGAATTCGAGCTTTTGTCTCGTTTCTGAGTGATCAGAGAATTCCGGATATTAGACCGGGTCTGAGTGAGTGACGGACGCCATTGATCTCGTTAGCCGGCATTCTTGTATTATACTTACTCAGCCTTAAAGAGCCGTCTCGTCCCATGCGTCCATTCTTTCTTATCGCCGACATTCTCCTTTCATCTCACTCAGTGCTCCTGGAAGGGGCTCGGTGCCGTTAAGGCTGAAGCCTCTCCGCAGGCAGGCCTCCGAGGGCTCGAGTGCTGGGGAATCGCGAGGTCTGACGCTTAGGAAAGAAATTGTGCGGACGCCACAAGTCATTAGAGGTTCACCTTGATGTCTGAAAATTATGAAATTCGAAGGGAAGACATGCGCCGGATAAGCGGCTCCGAGAACCCCTTCCTCGGTGTCGCGTCGTCTGCTCTTGCGCAAGCCTGTCGTAATCTCAGGACGCACAAACAGAAGGAACAAAAAAAAAGAAAGCCCTGGAATTCACAATGAAGAAGGAACTGGGGTGGGCGATCGAAAATTGTCGACTCCGAGCTGACCAGTCCGGAGCGCCTCTGCGGACTGCAGGCGACACGGCGGTGCGGAAAAGTGTCTCTGCCGTTTTCTCGCGAAACGGCAAAACGCATTTCCCAAAGTGACGGTAGAATGTGGCAACGACGACACAACGGCGCGACTACGACCCACGCTTTGCGCCATGTACGCCCATTCGAGTGCCTCATGTCTTTCGGTTTGTTCTTCTCGCCGCCGCAAGACATACACTTGGCTGGTCGGTTGGCATTCGGTGAGTTTCAATTTTTCCCTTATTGTATCCACTCGATTCAGCTTGGTCGGAGCGCTTTCCGTCGGGGAGAGGGAGAGATAGGTAGAAGAGAGCGGTCAGCCTGCCCACCAGCAAGACCGCAGGCCGGCCCGCCAGTGCGCCCGCCTAAAAGTGTTCTAGGTATTCGACATAGTGGTGCTAGTCGTGATGGTGGTGGCCGTAGTCGTCGTTGTCGTAGTCCTTGTAGTATTCGTGGTAGCCTTTCTCATGAATAATTCAGTTTCTGTTCTACCGTAGGCCGGTCTCTCTTCACATTGGTCCGTCTGCATGATGTCCGAAGTTTTTCAATCTCCCATCACGGCAGCGATTCTTCGAGCTGAACAACCAACGAAGCGAGCGACCGTGCTTGAAGGCGACCATTCGGGACGGCAGGATATAGAGAGGTTTGGCCAAGCAAGTGAGAAACCGATTCAAGAAGCCCAGCGAGGTTCCGGTGAGATCGGCTAGGACAGACGAACGAATATACAAATGGAAAACGCCGAGACGCCCGGATAGGAGAGTGCCCTTGAGCGTATCGGGGGAACAGGCTCTTCGTCGCCCGCGATTGCGTCTCTAGCCCTTCCCGTGGGGGTTTCAGCAAGGGTTTTCGTGTGGGTCTCCGTTGGGGTTCCCGTGAAGGTTTCCGTGAGAAAGAGCTTCCATCTGGATCCTTCCCAGGCCCCTGGAGCTCAGCGGGGATAACCCGTGACAACGAGGTTTAGTTCAGCAAGTCCCAGCTGTTCAGTACGTATAATTTCAGTGTCAAATTACTATCGCCGCGTCGGCTGTCGCTGCTGCGACCAACACCGCCACTCGTCCGCGAATGGCTTGATCACACACAATCCGTGGACTTGGGAACTACGCTTTCACAGCTTGAGCGAGGAGAAAGGAAGGGCAAGCAGGAGCGCAGACTGCTATCGGATCGAAAGCCAGCAACGCAAGCGACACGCACAGAGGTCGGAGGAGAAGTCGGAAGTGGGACCGGTTGCGAGGAGTCTCGAGAAAGCAAGAGTTTACTCTGTGTCGCTTCAACGAATAGAAGTCAATGCCTGCCGTAAGCCAGTAGGCGAGGCCGCCATTGCGTTCCCATCGGAGGCGGCTGTTGGTGCAGTTCAATGCATTGACGCCGAATGCACGAAGGCCGAGAAGATACCTCCGTCTGCACAAAAGCTTTTCCGCGCCGGGTTGCTGTTGCTTTCAGCCTTTTAAGCCTTTCATCTCTGTTCGCAGTATACGCTGCCGCTGCTATCAGATCCTCGCCGCAGGCTTTAAACTTATACAAGAGGAGAACGGCCAGTCGCAGAGAGGAGGACCGGAGACCCGTCCGTTGTCCATTCGTCCGACGATGTTTCTGATCGCTGACACATTCTCTTCCTGGTGTGACCAACGCCTTTCCGCTTTATCGCGTTTCCTTTCCATCCGTGCGTGTATTGGAGTGCGCGACAACGAGGGAGATCTCACGCAAAGTTTCTGAGCAACAGCTCGAACTTCATCTGATGCGAGGTTCAGGGATGATTGGAATCGAGTGATTCCGGTTCGGGGATCCGGAATTCCAAAGTCAGTCCGATTTCGGTTCGGGGATCCGCAATTTCAGGGTCCGATTTCGGTTGGACGGATCGAGACTCGAGACGCTCCAAAGAAACTCGGAAAGTGCGTCGAGTCTCTGTCTGACAAGAGGGATCGGATGAAGCTTCGCATGCAGCTTAATCCGTCGCGTCAGTCGGTGGCGAGTCGTCTCGGGCTGCCCCGGAGGATTTCACCCGGGAGGCTGGGCGATAGCTAGGGGCCCGGAAATCAGGAGCCACCCGACGCAAGCGAAACCCCCGAGGGTCGACCTATCCTTAATCCAAGCGTCCTGGGGCATCCGCCAGCTCCCCTCCCCCCTCCCCGAGTGTTTACGTCAACGAAGCTCTTCATTTCAGGATAAGTTCGCCCTACCGACTTAGCAAGCAACAAATGGATCCCGTCGACGCGGCGAGCTTATGTCAAACAGCCTCAAGCAAACGGAAGCGAGAGCAGCTCCCCCACGCATGCTTCCGCTGGGCTTGCGGAAGCGGAGGAGAGAAGCGACTCCGGCCCCAAAAGTTCAACCAATCCTCGCGTTTTTCACTCGGGAGGCAGCAGAATACGCCACGGGCCTCCCGGATAGAACGAATATTGGACGCTTCGAGCCGAAAAACGATCCGATGGATTGGTACCTGTTTGAAACGAAAATATTCAATAGTGTCATGCGTTACAGCCCGTTCGCCGTAGCATGGTTTGGAGCGGGGCAAGCTGAGACAAAACAATGGAATCCTCTTCCGTGTAACGACGCGCCAATTAGTAACATCCTTCCGCGGGGTGGAGTGGCGCGTTTTCGGCATCGCTCTCGGCTCCATAAGTTGTTCTCTGCAGTTTAAACGAGTCCGATAACTCGCTTACCCGACCGGCGTCCGAGCTGTTTTGCCCTCTTTGGGGTTATTCCTGAACTCCCGAGAGCATGGCTACCGAACACGGCGATCGCTATCGCGTTGCCACGACCCTGTCGTTACCGCGTCTCCATGGGAAACCCCTGCCGTCATGTTCCACAGTCGGTCGGGTATTATTTTTCCGGTTTTATTTTCGAAACATCATGTCAAAGTTCTCCGTACCGAGATACGATTCAATGCGCGAATTCGACATGAATCACGATGAGCAGATGCCGCTGTCCTTGTCAGCAGCAGTATTCGACGCTGATTGGCGATCGTTCGGAGTGCGATTCTCCGCTCCGATACGTGCGCTCCAACCCCAGGAGATACAGGTCAGTAATGAATCGAATCGTTTCCATTACCAAACCATCATTCTATCAAACACCTGACCGCACGTGACGCGGAATGTGTGCACTGACGTGTCGATTCGAGTTTTTCGGAAGCTCTGCCTTTAATTACTGACCTGGCGAGTCTCAGTAGGCGTAAACATACTTGCTATGACGTCCAAGAGCTATATCCTCGTCCAAACGATGCAATAATCGAATCCAGAAATCCACTTGACGCGATTCGGCCATCGGGCCGTATTTCCCCAGGTCATCTCACCGCGAAAATCCCTAGGAGCCAGCGGTCTTTTATTGACGGAAACTCATCAGAGAAGGGGAGAAGTTTGAATGTGATGAATTCCGCTGTCGAATACAGGGGCAGCCTCCAATTATTGAGGGGTACTTTCCGGAGGAGCAGAAATGGATGGGCTCGCCCATTGCTGATAGTAATTCTTCCTCTCATGGTGCATTCGATTCTCTTCTGGGATCCAAGAGTCAACGATGAGCGAATCCCGAAACATGATAGAGATCAAGACTTCCGATGCACAGTGTTGCGGGGAATATTCTCCTCATTTTCCACGGGGAGCTCTTCGTTGACTGGAGCAGTGTTTCCCAAACTGGGTTCCGCGGAACCCTTGGGGTTCCGAGGCGGATTGCGCGGAACCCCAAAGTCTACCTGCGGAACCCCTACGGAACCCCAGAAAAAGTTTGGGAACCACTGGACTGGAGGAGGCGTCACGGGGTCTCTTATTCGACTGATGCCGACGCCTTAGACTCACTTCGGTTCATGTCTCGCTGTTGTCGATTCTTGAACCAAGCGTAGAACATAAGATAGAGGAGCTTAGCGGCAGACGCAGCGCATCATTATGAGCTCGCAATAAATAAATAACGTGCCAGCTCCTCTGGGAGGCTGAGTCGCTCGGCCGAACAGTCGCGTACGAAAGCGAGGAAGCAAAGCAGAATCGGCTGTTGCTCTTCCGGCAAGCGAGATCAGGTGATGAAGGCTCACATCTGAAATCCCCCTTCGTAGTCCCGTATGCAAGAGGGTAAATCCGAAAGCGAGCGCATCCCTAATCTTGCTCCAGATTCACGCATTTCGTCTCTACTCCGGAATGAGGAATAAGGGACTCCTGCTTAGTCACTGCGTCCCTTATATCCTCATCACAGAAATACGCTGAAATCGAAAATCAATAATTGAAGTCGTGAAGTCCCGCTCTGACTTCCGGATGGGGGAGCTCTCCAGTGCGCGGGACTGCCGAATTTCTTGATCGGATCCGAGCCTATCGTACCTGATTTTCGCTCATGCACGGCTGGTGGCTCAATGCGGAAGACTTTCGTCTCGTTGCTCCGAATTTGTTTTGACGCCTGGAAGACGTTCCGACGCCGAAAACTTTCCCAGACTCGATTCGAGTACTTGAATCGAGATCATTCATGGCACGAAGTCTTCCTAGCTAAAATCAGTGCATGTAAACATTCCGAGCAGAGTTCCTGGCACGGAGATGATTATGGGCTCATTGTAAACTTCTATGATCTCGATCAATCAATGTATGATTGCACCGCCTTCAAGGCCTCTACTCTGGACGCAGAGCCCACTACGACTTGGGCACATTCTATGCGTTGGTAGCTCTCCGTTTCCGCCGCCCGCTTCTCGGAAGCTTTTTCCTCCGTATGCTTCCGAATCTCTTCTGTTAGGCAGAAGAAAGAAAAAGCCGGATTCCGTCTCGCAGAGCTCCATCTCCTGTTTTCTGAAAAGTATACGCAGTGTGCGCCCCTCCCGATTGTGCGGTCAGCTTTCATGATTGACGCGTGGAGAGATGTCTAACCACATGGGCAGGAACGCTCCCCGTTTGATCCTTTCTCAGGGCTGAGACGGACCGAGCCGACCGATGCACAAGTTGGAATCCTCCGAAGCGGACGGAGCGGAAAACCTAGGTGTGACATTCACGTGACGGATTCATGACAGACACCGATCACGAAGATCGGCGTAAAAGCAGGGCTCGGTGCGATTCCGTGGATTGAGGGAAAGCGATCGGAGATAGGATGGAGTTCTCCTCCACAATCATAGATCGATTCAGGAATGATGGAAGGAATCAAGGCCCCTCCTGGCGGGGAATCCCATATTAGTTCCAGATTCGCGTGGATGGCGAGAGGAAGGCCGTACTTCGCTGGGTGATTGAGGAAAGCAAAGCGCGGAATGTTTTTTCCGAGTGAAGAAAACGGAGAACGCTGTCAGATCGCGATGCCTCTCGACGGAGGAACTGGGAGATTAGAAGAGTTGAGAAGGGGACGGGGTACCGATTCAGCAGACGGGCGCGCCGACATATGAGCGGGCGAGTCGGAACGCTTCGCTCCATGAATCTACGGCTCTTGCTATTGCCTGTTGGCTCTATTTGACGATGTCGTCCACGGAAACGTCGACGACGTTGACAACAACGACTCGTTCCATGATGAGAAATAAACGTTCCGGAAAGGACGCCGCGCCGTGGCAGAAGGAAAAAAACGACGAATCGCGGCTTAATTTTGTCCGAGAAAAAGAAGACGACGACGACGACACCGGAGAACTCGCGGAGCGACGTCCTCGTCTCCGTAGCCGACGTTGGGAAACGAACGGAGGGAAACAGAAAAAAGAAAGAGGTGCTAACGGATTGGAAAATTACGTTTCAGTGGGGAACGAGGGCGGGGAGGGAGAGAACTTCGCTACTGGTGGCCTTCGCTCTTTTCTGCTGCTTCCTTTGACCAAAACCATCTACCCCTCTCGATTGAGAGCTACGAACTCGTTGTTCCAGGCGAAATTAAGAGCTCTCCCATCTCTTCTCCCAAATATCGTACCTTGTAATCATGATAATGATATTAATAACATTCATCATAATAATTATCGGAATAGTATTTCATTTGCTTGAAGAGCAGCGGCGAAAGAGGGCGTAGGCTGAATTTTCTTGAACTTATACTCTTGACCCTACTTCTCAAGATTCTTATCCCTCGATGGCACCCGATCAATTGGGCTTGATTCTCTAATCCCTCAATCGGGTCCGATCGTAGACCGACCGGAAGTTCTCATTATCTCGCCCGATGATAATAATCGTACGACTCATTATACTGGACGATGCAAGCGAGAGAGAAAGCAAGCAACGAGTGGTACGTGTTTCTGAGCTGTCATGAATGGACGTCGCACGAACACGCCCGCATCGATCCTGCTGGTCGGATATTTCCGTAGGAGAATCTCTTAAGGTGAGATTCTCTGTCAATTGAACTCTATCATAGCTGCGAAGACTATTGTTCACGCACGATGTCAGTGGTTGGACAAGATACCGTCAGCTCCGAGAAATTGACTGTTGACAACCGACATTCCGAGTCGTGCATTAACGGCAACGATAGCAACACCCACGCCGTCGCTTGGAATTCCACACCAGAATATTGTTTATGGCTCCCCTCAACAATCCGATTCGTCTCATCTCGGCAGAGTGATTTTTTTCGCGTCACTTCACGCGCGTCAGTTTTTTCCGCTCGCATCGCTCCAGCAGTCGCACACGTATCAACTGTGCCGTCCTTGCCCGCGTAACAACGTCATTTTGCTTCAGTTAGCTCCGTTCGCTGTTGCGGGTGCCTTTGTCTTTTTGGTCGGAGCCGATCGAGGCTAGCTCCTTCCCCCATTGGGCGGCTGTCCCATGCAAGGATCCTGTTTTGTTTGTTTGTTCTGCTATTTACGGTCGACAAACTGTTGTCGCCGTTGTGATAATCGAGCAAGTCGAAGGACAAAGCGGCGGGATCGCACAGCAAATGATTCAATCTCGGCGGAACGTGCCTTTCAGTTCTCGCTTTCGCAGCTCATAGATATCGGGAAAGCATTCGATTTCTCCTCGCGATAACAGGGATCGATGCTAAATTATCGTCTTTGATTATTATCCCCCGTTCCTTCGCGCTGGCACTTGAAGACCCCTCCGGGCTCTTTTTGGACACCCTCCAGGCCTGGAACAAGAGTTACGTTGCCTCGCGCATGACCGCTGCCTTCATGTTATTCCTGATTGATACCCCACGCGCCGTTTATTGGGCCACGGCCCGCTTGGCACGGGACTATGACGAGCACGTATGACAGCTCGTCCAGTCGGTCCGCTCCTCACCTGGGCGCCATTGGACTGTCTGAATGAGAGTACTCAATCCGTATGTCATGGAGGGGGACTGAACGGCCGATATTCTGTGCTGAAACATATGGATGCACCGCCGGTCAAGCTCTCTGGGAGCCTCGATTATTTCGGGTCGTGAATTCTTCGCCTCTCATGCATTGCTCAGCAGGGGAACGAGCGAGCGATGCGTGGGGGTGAACCTATAATTCTCAAAAGGAACTGCGAATGCGGGAAGGGGGAGGGAGACTGAGGGGGAGGTAGAAGAAGGAGGTAAAAGAGCCATAGGAAAAAATGCATTGACGCACTACCCAGAAGAGTGGAGTGTTCGACTGGAGTATGGAGCTCATGTAAATAATACCCACAAAAAAACCCAAGGCTCTTCACCTGATGAATTCATATGCCTCGATGAATTCATAGGCAGGTTGTAGATGCGTCGCAATGATAATCACCTATGCACATCGAATGGACGAGAGAAGCGAGGTATCAGCGCTCCGCGTGATCGCTCATCCCTAGTCTAGATAGTTCGATGCGGCTCCCTGAATGATGATAGCACATTGACATTAATTGGCGGAGTTCTAGGATTTCAGACAGGTCCCGAGGTGCTGGGTGAGATCCCCCGTCCCTCCCTCGCGAAGGGCGCACCGGGAGCGGAGCTTTCCGTCGGGACAGGGGTTACGGTAAGCTTCTACCTTTGCTGAGGTTTGTTCTCCGTCGCCGCTCTGGACTCCATCTTCGCTCTCGTTGAATCGGACTCGTCGTTGATTCGTCGCAGAACGCCCGTGGTGGATCTTGCGGAGTCACAATCGTCAAAAACCGATCACCTTCGCTCTATCAAGTAAGTTCACACAGTTTCGAGGCCAAACTCGGCCCCATAGCATGCTAAACTGGACAGAGCGATTGAAAACGCGTCGTCACCGGTTAGAGGTCGAGAGCGAGAGTGATTCAGCCCCCGTTCCGTGAAAGCTCGCTTCGCGGAAACGGAAACATTCCTTCAGGGTTGTCCATATGTACATTGCCGAATAGGGACCCTACGACGACTAGGCCCAGACGGCGATTGAGTGACAAGAAGTTTTGAGACTACCGTTCCCGGTTCCCGATAGAAAGAGCGAGCATCTACATGAGAAGGTAATATGCTCAAGCTTGCTCGCATGCCTGCTGGCGTCTACGAACCACGAAGGCGACATTGAAGGGGAGGGAGTCTATCGTACCGCTCCGGGAATCGGCCGCCCGAATCATAGGCAGTGGTGGACTCGCTTTTGCGCGGAGACGATGCGCAAATAAGCCGTATGCACGCGAAGCCGTGCTCTCGCCAAAGACAGTTCCGAAAGAATTTCCCATAGATCAATTCCCATCGCAACCTCTTCCACCGAGAACGTCTCACGGGCCAGTGGAACAATGAACAAACAAAGCGGTTTCGTCAAGGCCGCTCTTAGTACGAATGTGTTCCCAGACATATTCTACGACCAACAAGAGGATGACGATGATGATGATAACGATTGGATTTCGATTTTGAAAACCAAAGGCGACTCCTCTTGAATCAACTCAGCTAAATCTCCACCGCCCAAAGAGCTCAATGAGATTGCTTCTTGACTCACACCATGTTATCACCGGAGCATATTCAGTCCCGGGAGCGATTTGACCGAACGAGTTCGATCGCTCGATTGCGATCGTATTGCACGTTCCTGAACAAAGCTCGAAGTAATATTTCGAGGAGCGCGAGCGTCTCGCATTCCAGCTGGAAAGTTTTTGAGCTGCGAAAAGCTCAATGACTCATCCAACCACGATTCGCACCCCGGTGACTCGCGAGAGCTCAAGGGTCGCTCACTCGGGAGCAGGTGTGCCGTGGCAATTTCTCTCGAAGCAGGCCAGTTATGTAATGAAATAATTGTTTACCGCCCGGGAATGAATGTACTCGCATTTCGAGCCGGCGCATGTCTGGTCGCTAAAGAGCCTCACCCTCAGTCGTTTTCGTACGAACAACGCTCGGAGACTTGGTAGGAAGGGTGAAAGCCTCTGTGTAAGCTACGAATTCGAACGCACCATCTTGCTGCGTCGGCGTTTGTTCGAGATCATCCGCATCCGGAGGTCAATGATGGCGCGGCATAAACAAAGGGTAAAAATAATCAGCCGCGTCCGACGACATAAAAACGCGCCGACAGAGATTCGGCTCCTCGGCAGAGGTCATCGTTGTGAAGTCCATTCAGCATCCGGTCCAGCCGTGCAGCAAGTCCCGCAATGCTCACTGGGAATCTGGTGTTTTTGAAACCATGTTTCATACCATATAGGTATGCATATACATACATAGCTCCCCGATCTCGGGCTAGACGCATCTTGAGGATTCTGCAAGTCAGGAAATAAGAATCGATTCGGAGCTTCGGCTGCGAGACCTGATGCGAGGCAAGAGCTGAATAGATGCTCTGTCCATGCGAAGTCGTCCACTGATTTAATTAATGAAACTTCCAGATGTGTACTCTAATCAAGGGCATCGCGCTGAAAATCGATGCGTAAACCCAGTCCGATGGCGGTAGTCTTCCCACGGAGCGGCACGGAGTCATTTTCGTTGCACAAGATTTGATTCATTGCGGCGCGTGCGTCTCGGTGGTTGGTTATGCGCATGAGTTCGCTGTCGGGGTATTAACCCGGCGTTTCCGCGGTCGCTGGCGGGCTTATTAGTTTAAAACCCTGTTCGTAGCGAGTATAGAGTTTTTCCGACGTCAGGGGTCGAATTAGAGATACGGAAAATATTGGCCGCGTGATAGGCTGGGAAGTGTGTCGACGGAAGTGTTCGTGCTCTCGATCTCCACTTCAAACTGCGAGTGGTAATTGCGAAGGCTTTCTACCTCGGAGCCGGGCGCGTGAAACTAGGGCTCAATTAAAACTAATTGAGGCCGGAGGACGGACGACCGAATGAATGGATGAATAAACGGACGGACGTACGTACGGATGAATAAATGGATGAATGAGTCCAGAGGAATCTTCAATGACCCTGCGAAATCCCCGCTTCCTTTCCTCTTCGCCTCGCGCGCTTCTGCCGAGGCGTCCGACTGCCGAGATGTTTTGTGTTCGCTCTTCCGACGACGGTTCCAGTTAACTCGACATCAAGCGGCTGTCTTCTGCCGGGCTCCTGTTGTTGTTGTCGTCGAAACCGCCGCCGCAACGGTCGTCACCGTCGTCGTCGTCTCCACCACTCTTGACAAAGGACGACAAAAGGATGCCACTGCGATGACGACAGAGAGGAGAAACGAAATTAGCTTGTCCCGTGAAAGAGTGGACGAACGCGCGAGTGTTGGAGACAGTTTGTCGGTGCTCGGATGACTGGCTGGCTGGGTGGGTGGCTTGCGGGCAAATGGGCTCCGACGGGCGGGCGGGCCAGCGGACTGCATGGCTATCGGCGGAGGGTTGAATTCTTCGAGTTCAATCGACGGCCGGCTCGCGGACCGACCGACAGACCCGCCTTCGAGGGTCAGATGGCTGTTCCGCCGTCATCATCATATCAGTTTCTCCGTTCTCGATTCCCTTCTCAGGAGTCTGAATCCCCTGTCCGTCGGATCCACCTCCCCCTGCCCATTCTCCCCCCTCATCCGGGATCTTTCTCTCCATCATGTCTCCTCATGGGGGGCTGAATTCTCTTCTTCAGCGAAACCCGTTCGACGGAACCCTATGGGGAGACGTTCTCTGGATCGAATCGACATCGGACCATAATTCTCTCTTCTGTCTCTCGTGTCCGCTAATCAACTTCAGAAAGGGATCACAGCAGTATCTGACGTCCGCCGCGCTGCCGTCTCCGGGCTCGTTCCCAACACCGCTCGCCCGCCTGTCTGCCGTCGTCGCTCGGAGCCGGAACCTGTGTTCCGGATGCCGCCGCTGTCAAGTAAACGGCTCAGTATACTTCTTTCCGTCTAAGAGAAAAAGGAGACCGCTCTGCCGGTAACAACTTATTTAGCTTCTTGGTTCCCCCGCTCATCGCCCTTGGTGGTTGTGTGGTGCTGGTAATGGCCTGTCATCAAAAGTGTGCTCGTCATTTCGCCCGAGGCGCTGCTCCCACTCTGGACAGGCTAATGTGGACTTCCACGGATGAAGCGAAGACGGCGCGATGAGGAAAAAATCGCTGTTTCCGAATCATTTTCTTAAAGCACGTACTTACATAGATTCTCGAGTGGTCGTCAATGAGGGAAAGGCGTCGTTCGGAGGGCCACCGGGAACGAGCACACAGCTAGCGACCGGACTCACCTGGGATCCGCGACCGGAAATCTCGGCGGACTAGCGGGTATCCTCGCGACATATCATCCGATTGCCGGAATTGTCACAGATACCGTAAATCCCCCAACACACGCTGCTATGATTCAACACGCCTCCGAGGAGGGGCTTAAAGGGAGCGGATGGGCTTCCTTATTGAAGAAGCTCTCTACCGAGGGGCTCCTATTAATGACGGGCTCCCGATGCTTCTAATCGGCATTTTCTGAAGGGAGCGCAATGTCTCGTTCGAGTTCAGGGTCTTTCGCGTTGGCCGCCGCACCGGAGAGACGACCTCGAGAACGTCAGAAAAAAGATCTGAAACGCTCGACTGACCCGATTGGGGGAGAGCATGCCGTAGAAATCGTAAGAAATGGAGAATACACAGAAGCGTGCGGGGCCCCCAACCTCCGCGATTGAGCTCGGCTTCGATTGCGGGTCACGACGGATTTTCATCAGCAGAGTCTCGCAGATCGCGCAGTTGCTCTGTTGGCGCAATATCGGCGAGAAGAAAGGAGAGACTCAGAGAAGCTGATTTCATCGCGAACTCTGAAGCTTGAGGCACAATCGGCAGGGGAGCTCCTCTGTGTCTCGACTAGTATCGCCCAGGGGGCTTCCATTAAACACATCTTTACTATCGGGATCGAGCTTCTATTGGCCTCGAATCCTTTCACGCGGGGATCCGTTTCGTAGTAGAACTACTGCTGTAGAGTGGCTCGCACTAAAATATTCACGGCTGCTTGATAGAGAGGATAACTCCGAGACAGGGGGTGTGGACATTAGGGTTCCTCCATCTTGCTACAGGTTCGGGAAGGCGAGCAATTCGAATAGAACAGCAAAATCCATTCCCCTGGAGGAACGGCTTGTTGACTGGGTTGTGATCGACATTGAGTTCCAGTCGACCGTGAGGACATTAGTCCCTCGGTCCCGAGCGCGACCGGCGAAACGGGTGGCTGACTCGGTGGCTAGGAGAGTGTCAAATGGCAACAAAGCTTGGTCTCCCAGGGTTAAGATGATGTTCGCCTCATTGTGCCGAACCCCCAAGTAGCGTTGCTTCAGGTCGATGCACCCCGTGTGCTCGGAAAAATGAATCAAATGGCCAGCCAGCAACTCTGCCTCACCGCGGCCTAATCGCCGCAGCCTAGACCCTAGACCACCATCCCGATGGCGTTCGTGCAAACTGCCACGAGCAGACCATCCACACGGGTAGCTACGACCGGAGTAACGAACCACTCTCGAACACTTTAAGATCTGCCGCTGCGCGTTGCGCGCTCCGCCGTTAGAACAAGCTGGTTCCGAAAATTTTCCAGGGGTGCAGAAACTTTGGAACGATGATTGCGCGGAGCTTCCATCAGAGCTGGCCCGTATTTCAGAAACGAACTGACTCTCGAGGACGTTCGAGGGAGAAGAATTCGAGGCCACCGAGAGCACCAAACGTGTTTGTTATACGCTGGCCAGCACTTGGGATACAATACCACGCAATCTGAAGAAGCTCTCGCAAGGCCTCCTCAGTTGGCCGTGGGGTCCGTGTGGCCGTCTTCAAAACCTTTTCTCGGAGCTCAACGTCAACTGGAAAGGAGAAGAACAAGCCGTCGAACACAAGAACACAGGTACTCGAAAGGACCGGGCGATCTGGGTTGAGAGCCTACACAGAAAAAGCGTCGAGTTGTTCAAGGCGAGGAATGACCCTCAACGATTTCCGGGGACCCTGACATTGTCTCACACATTTCCAGGTCCTCGATGAATTATTAAAAATGATGATGTAGATAGGGGAAGCACAAAGGGGCGAGCTGACGAACGGGAACGCCCCTTCGAAAGAAAAGAGAGTCCATGTGTGCTATTCGGCAAGGTGTCCACATTCTCACGTGGCAAGCAGACCGATATTATCCATCCTGAGGCTCATGATGAAATCGCCTCCGCATATAAACTCGTGCCGACGCAAATCTCGGAACTCGGCGAATCGAGTGGGCTCCATGCAGTGATTCGTTGGAGATTGCGTGCATCGCTCCCAGGAGCCGCCTATGGCGAGACAGGTTGCTCCATTATATGGGCGTTGAGCAGCTGTCGGCTTGTTTGAACTTGTCTTCTCTCGCTCTTCTTATTTTTCACAGAAATGCTCTCTCTTGTCTCGAGCAGACAGTGAGCGATTCGCGGTCCTTCATTGCTGAGCTTTGAGTGACGCCTACTTAAAACGAGAGCTACATACACAACTCACGCATGAGCGCGCTGTTCTTGAAATAGTTTTTCTCGTGCCCCAGGACTCTTGACGCGGAACTTATATGCAGACGAAGGAAATACAATCAGTAGTGACAGCAGATGGAACAGCACTTGGAAACGTCGGATTTACTTTTCAAGGGACTTTGGGATTTGCCGAAAACCACAAGACTCCTGCACCGCCTCCGACGCCGGGGAGGTCCGAGCCCAGAAGGAAGAGGGCTCTATAGATGGACGGTCGGCGGGTCGGAGGATGTCAAATTTCAAGATCTGTTCATGGGTGGGGCAAGCGGCATTTATCACGGTGGTAAGTTGCAATATTTCACTGTCACAGAAGTGAGGTCAAGCCGAACGAGGCTCGCCGCCGAGGGAAGCGGACTTCGGTTCCTGGGCGCCTTGGAACGCGATGGGAACTCTTGAGGAACAAGGTTCGCTGGCGATTGAATGGGGAATCTCCCGGGAGAGTCGATCCGTGCCAGAGAGGAACGACCTCGTCCAACAATGCGAGGTGGTTGCTTATCCATGATTTCATGTTGAATAACAGCAAAATCCCGTTTCCGCCTCGCTAGAATGCATCCGATATAAGATATAACCAAGTTGTATTATTAATAAATATATTTTGTCTAAGTTGAATCCTATGTGACGAGATAGGACCGGGAGGAGGAAATCAATCCATTATATCCGAGTTTACGTTTTTAAGACAATTATAAGCGAGTCGATGAGCATAGGAGGTTCCGAAGGCTCGGCAAAGACCGAGCGATCCGTCCGATGTAACCGAGTGTCCGTTATATGCGAATCCGTTATAACGGGGTTTTACTGTATTATCGAGTTACAATTGCAAGGGAGAATTACGAGGGAGAGGCTCCTTCGGAATATTCACTCGATGAGTCGCAGTCGTGCGACTCGTATGCAACGCTTGGGAAGACTCGTAGACGTACTCGTATGAGCTCGCGTGCCAATGATAGCCCTGATTCAAAGTCCTGAAGGAACGATGAATACCATGATGATCTGTGTTCAGTCGATCCAAGCGATGCAAACACCATCGCGGCCTGGTAAAGCTAATCGCATTACTCTCCATCGCCAGCTCCGGTATGGCTGCCCATACGTATGCCTGAGTACAGAGAGAAAGTTGTCTATTGGATTCTTGTCCACACACTCTCAAAGCCTGGCTTTTGTGATTTAGCTGGATCACGGTGCCGCGTTTTCTCTTCGAGAGTCGAATTGAAAAGACTGAGATTCTTCTGCGAGCGACTCGATATCCACAATCGAGACCCTGCCTCAGCCGATGGGCACGAAGGCACACCGACCGACCGCCGAACCCGCACGGTTACACTCACCCGACTCCAGTCTGAGTACTAAACACACCCAGAGGAATTCTTGCATTTTGGTACAAACGGCCTCATTAGCTCGCCGGCTATCCGGCAAGGCATTTGCTTCGATTGAGATCTTTGCCCAAATCTCTCAGGATTCGATCCGCGCGTATTGCTTGTAGGACGCTCCGCGCAAGACAGAGCTATTGCGCAATCATTGGCCGCATGCAGACATGGGGACAACCCGAAATATAGCTCGTCTCCCTCATGATTTCTTGAGAGTTCGGACGTCGCGTCTTCGGGAGAAACAAAAATCATGCTCCGAACCCGGAACTCAATCACTAATAATTAATTTGTCCGCAGCTCTTATCAGGCTTTTATTTCTCTTTGATCGAACAACACGAGGTGTCTCGTGCGACACGAGAACGACGGAATTCGAGAAGCGTGGACGGAGGAGAGACTGAATGATGTTCCCACCGGATACCACAACCATCGCATCTCGTGATTTCCCTCTCTCAAGATCTCGATTCGGAATTGATGACTATCTAGAAAGCTTCCTCTATCGGAAATAAGCAGCTGACCACTTTTCGTTTTCCTGCGCTCCACCGCTTCCACGCAGACAAGCCATCGGAAGGAGCGAACGAAAAATGGGTTGGAAAAAAGATTTTCAGGGAAAGGTTTTAGCACTACGGCCTTCCCTCAGAGTGTGTGAAATGCGAAATTGATTGGCTGGCTCGCTGGCGATCCGACAGACCGCTCGGCCAGCTCTCGGCTTCGCAGGGCTTCAATATTCCAAGTCCTCGATGGATCACCGCGGCTCACAGCTTCTCTTCCAGAGCCTTTTTGTTTTACTTTCGAACCTCAGGCGATGTGGACGCTCCTCTCGGATTACGTTCCTTCATATTCCCTCTCCCGCGCCGGTTGCGAATACTCGCATAAGAGGAGATCGAATGCACATGCGGAACGGAATATCTCTCGATTGGCAACGTGACGCGTTTCGAGTACCGGATCCACAGTCCCCGTCCAAATCCAGCGCCTCTCAGCGCATAATCAGGGAAGCTGCCGCGCGCGACCTCGTTCGCAAGGTCGGAAAAAGTTCTCGTGACCAGATCAGCTTTCTTATCCATTTTGATTCATTAGCGTGTATTTCAATCTCGTCGGGTGTATAAAAATAACTGCCGATACGTGTTGCCATTCATTGCGAGACGAGAATAGATCTCGAGCGCGACGGCAACCCCATCCGAGATTCGAAACCCACCAACATCGCTCTGAGAGGATTTTGGGCAGGAGGCTGGAGATGATCAGGCCATGCGTTTATTCTTGCCGACCCACCAGAACTGACTGAGAGAGCTGAAGTGTGAAAGAACGCAGCTGATTTCGAATGGAAGAGTCTCGGTATGAAAACGCGTTCCACGGCTGTTGTCGACAGCGCTCGATATTCCACGAGTGTTTTATTCCACTCCACGTCGCAGTTTCTAACGGTACCATTCATTCCTCGATTTTGCCAGCGTACAGTGGCCGATGAAATGTGAATACCGCGCGACGTGAGGAACACTTTAGATACTATCCGACGTCATGTTTTATGTTTAATTCAGTCTCGACCGCGAGGGATCAATGCATATTCGTCTCGAAAAAAGCCAGCCGGTAACTCCGCTCGAATGATCCTCCTCGATGACGCACAGAGTCGCAGATGATTCTCCAAGGAATCGACTAGTCTTAGGAAGTTCACGCGACACCACGAACGATTCTGAGAAGTCTTCGGAACTAACATAAGTCACGAGCATTCACATTCCGGGAACACTTCTGCGAATTCAAGGGATTTTGGAGCGCCATTTGAAGTAGCTCTCAATACATGTATCATTGTTTTTTTCCGCTACGGCCGACAAACCGCTCCTTTTGTCCGACTCCTCTCTCTTTCTCTGAACTTCTGAGTCAAGATAGTAGGAGTCTTCACAGGCGTCGACGGCAACAGCAGCAACATGCTTATCAGGCAAATCGTGCGTGAAGCATAGAATTGGACCAAATTGCAACTTGCAGCTGAAAGCAGCGAGCCCTGCTCTTAGCGGCGGCTGCGGCGCAAGCGGCCGCTTCAGTGTTCTTCGGCTAGACGGCTCGCCCACCATCAGTGAGTGAGCGACAACGAGAAGCGTGTCTCGTACGCAAGCGCGCCAAAAGGCGACGATCAGGCGGCGGCCGCTTTCGGCAGCGTTCTTGATTTGAAAGTGTCTCTCGTCGACATTCAGTAGCGAAGCCGAACAACTGGATTGACCGAGAGAAACATCGACATGCGATGGAATGGAGGAGCAAAAGGAAACAAATGAAACTCCCCTCCTCCCCGTCGGCCTCACCGCTCCAGAATGAACGGGGAAGCCACGTTGTGTAAGACCGAATAGACATCTATGCTGTTATTTTATTGGCTCGTATATCTCTACGCACTTTGATAATTGGAAGAGGGCTTGTGTCGAGCCTGGCTGCCTGATAGAGGGCCGTCAACAATGCTTTCGCGACGCTATCTCTCGGCTTGCAGTCGGCCGCTCTGAGATGTCCCGCCGTGTCCACAGTCGTTTCTTAAAGAGCCTTGCTCGAGCAGGCCCCTCGCTGGCACGCTTTTGGTTTTCTCAAAATAACCCCAGTTCAGGCCTTCGCTGTCCGAGGATGATCACGACTGCGGCTCTTTTTTCCGGAATCGCTCCGCACTGGCCGCTTTCATTGCTCCCAAGTCGCTTTTTCTCGCTTGTTGCATAGGGTCGAGGCGATACGGGAGGGTGAGGCCTGTAACGACCACCATTTGATATTTTAACAGCGGCCTCTCTGACTGATAGAGCATTTGGCTTTTTTTCCGCTGTAAACGAGCCGAGGAATAATTAATAGATGATGGAAAAGAGATAAGTTTCAATGAGCGTAATAGCGCTAACCGGAGCGGAGGGTGAATGGGACGGCCCATATGGGTTCCGGCGGGGGAGGCGGGTGAGAGGGGCGATTGTCCGGGGACGATACTGAGGGCTTCAGGCTGTGTTTCGGGCAGAACGGGTATTCCTCGAGCAAGGAGAGCGCGGGACCGGGCTCCTCGACAGCGAAAAATATCACAAAATCCCGTCCGGCGCCATTCTACACCCACGATTCAGCGGAGACATCGGAGAAATTATTCATCATTTTCGAATGCGTTTCTTGTTCATATTTCGCCAATCGGTCCGCTGTCTATTCCCTTTGCGACAAAAGTCGAGGAGGTCGTTCCCGGGGCAGACGAGAGAGGGGAACTCGGCAGAGGGGGGCTTCGCTCGACGTTTGTCGATTGGAACGCCGTTGGGTTCGCAGATGCAAAAAGTCTCTCTACCTGTCAGACAGCAACGTGGCGGGCGTAAACTTCATCGGAGATATTGTCACCAACAGGCTTCGCACGTCAAGATAATACCTTCTATCCTTCCACAGCAACTCTCCAACTAGTGCACCATCGGCGTGTGCTGTCGACACTGGGCCTATTAGATGGAAAAGAGAATCACTCGCTCCGGAGCTGAGAATACAATCAACCTGCTCGCCTGCTGGCGACCCGTCGAATCCGATCAATTCACCGTAAGGCCGTTGAGCCTCGATTGAGGAATTGCGCTCGCGTGGCTGCGTGGATCGGCGACTTCTCGCGTCGCGTTTTCCGTAATCACGCTGATGAATCCGGATATGAAAAATCTATCTGGCTGACGAAACAGGGCGTTCGAGGCAGTGCGTTACGAGAGGCTCCTAATGCTATTGGAGCAGGCCTTTCGTACCGAGGCTATTCACAGGATACGACAAATGCTCTCAGGCTCAGCAACTGACGCATTCGGTGGACTGCGGCTGACCAACCAACTGCGGACCTTGAAGTCAATCGTACGCCAGCCATGTAGGCACGTGCGCTCCCATGATATATCAGCGCGGAGCTGCTTGCGGCCGGCCGGACGGACCGATGGACTTACGTACGTACCGAGGGAGGGATGGCGTATTGTCCGACACGGTGCGTGTGTAAGATGTACATGTATACCAGGCCGCTATCAAGCCAAGGCACCAAGCTATGGCAGCCATTGTTCCACCTGGACGTTTTATTGCGGTACTTCAGTCGCTAATTGTCATCCAAGTACTGTCTGATATTGTCTGACATGGCACCGCCTATACACATATGGACTGTTCACAGTTGCGAACTACACACATTTGTCTGCACCTCGCGGCGGGTCCGGAAGCTGACGCGGACTTTCAGGTCCCTGACTTGAAGGAGGGAGAAGCTCATTTCTCTCGTGATTACCAAGAGACCTTGACTCAGGTGATCGCTACTAGCGATCAGAAGATCGACCCTGGCCGCGGTGGCCTCAAAGCTGTTGGAAGGGGATTGATGGGGACAATGGAAGGAAACGAAGCGACTCCAACGATTAGCAGCCTTGCGACCCGGAGGCCCGAGAAGAGAGCCGAGCGGCGAGGCTCTGGATTTGTCCCGGAGTATAAGTAATCACGGAGTGTTAAGGTCCGGGCAACCTTTGCCGATGGTCACACCCAACATCCGAGAGAACTAACGAACGAGAGCAGTTTGGTCCGATACTCTTCTCTCGAACTTTAAATCCCACCTCCCAGGACCCATTGACCCCGTAGCTAAGATAGCGAAGCACTCGCTCAGAAATCTTGTGTAACGGCGAGCTCCAGCACTAAACGGAGTCGCTGTGCATCCAGAATGGCTCTTCGCACTCGGGTATCGGTTTCGATCCATAACCGACCAACGCTCCGAGACGTCGCGTAGCTACGAACGTCCCTCGCGAGCGACAGACCCCGCCCGAATATTCGGCGTTTATTATACATATATAGGGGGGATCGACGACACGGCGTTTCTGAGTCGGTAACTCCGAACCTACACCCGAGTCTCTGGAAGATCTAAATGGATGAAAAGATCTGAGACGGGCCGAGACGAGAGCGAGAGAGAACTTCTTTCACTGCGCAATGAAATAAAAACATTTTTCAGCGCGAGAGGAAACTCGGAGGCTCGAATCGATTTTTCCTTCGAGTGTGCTGGACTATCTGAAGCCGTTCGCAAATACCCGTTCGACGACCTTGGAGCGTTTGCGTCCACTCGGTTGCGGGAAGTTCTTCCACCACGACCGGAAATCGCGTTTCCTCTCTTACGGCAAACATTACGTGTAACATCGAGAAGTTGTGTTTTCTCCACTCCAAACTCGAATATCGTCCACTCTGCCAGATACCTCGTACGCGAGAGCGTGCAGCGACCCCAATGGAAAGCATTCTCCGAACACAATTCATCGAACGTGTCGGCTCCGTGACGCTTCCGCTCGAGAACGGACTGCTTGCCGCCATGTGGAGGCAGCGCGCTCAAAACCCGGATAGGTGATTTCGATTCTCAATTCCACAATCGTCAAAGTATGCGGTGGATGGAACTCGGGCAGTTTCTAGAAGGCCGGATTCTGGTCGGATTGCCCCGGAGGGGGGACGCCTCAGGTTCCGGATCAATGGAGCATATTCGCTCTGAACTCGCGCTGCCCCGATGGGTCGGAGCGAGATCAGTCCCGACGCGTAGAACAGGTCCGCTCGTGCCTCTTCCAAGAAAGGAAGTACGCTTTTCGCAAGCGATCGGGTGTAGGAAGAATAGAAGAAGAGGTCAGCGAGCCAAAAAGCAAGGACGAGACGTCACAGGGATGAGAAATGCCATACGTCGATAGAGAGAGATGAGGAGGGACGAAGAATAACGAGGGTATTACGTGCGCTAGCGGGGGGGCGAACGTAGAGAACGAGTCCCTGATTGAGTTTGTGGAGTCGACGTTGTATGACTCAGGCACGCCAGCAGCTCGGCGTGAAACGGAAACTCCGAGACTCTCGAGCTCCTCGGCTTGCCTCGTAGCACCGTTCTAGCGCAGAACTCCAAAACACAAGCACAATCCGTTGGCGGAGAAGAATATTGTAACATGAAGAGCTCTCCACGGAGATTCAGCCGGCTGGTATGCATTGTTTCGGAACTCCGGAGTTTTTTCACAAAATCGTATGGCAGCGCGTCTAGAGTTTTCGCGGGATCAATGATTTGCTCGAATAACGGTAGCCACGAACTATGACTAAGAATGAGCGCTCTAGGGGAAAAAGTTTCACTCGAAGTTCGGAAACACATACAATCAGTGCTGCAGTCGGGATACGGTGAGAAAGGAAGACTTGGAAGGCTGCCAGACACCGCTGGTTCTAACAGAGCGGACAAGCATTCGTATCGCTGGATGCCTCTCCCGATGAACCTACTCGCATGAAACGTTCGCAAGCCTTATTCGTAATCGTGATGCTCCAAGGACTCTATCAGGAGTATGTTGGATAATAAATCCTAGAATGGAAAACTCTTCCCTTTCTCTCAATTAACGACTCCGATGTCATATTCTGGAAAATAGAATGACGACCCGCCTCCGACTCGCCATCCGGAAACACTGTCTCCGCTTTCGCGATATGATTTTCGGCCCTGCGAGCGATAAATATCACGACAGTGGTAAGAGGCAATCCGGCATAAAATCCCGCAAGAAGTCTACTTCGGAAGAATCTACCGAGCTGGAGTTGTTCGCTCGAGCGGCTTCCCGCCTGTTCTAACCCGGAATGGCGTGCTCTGATTTATCTTGCTCCGGCTTCCCCTGTGTGCTCCCCGAGGCCTCTTCATGACCCTTCCCAATTTCTCGTCCCATCGTTCAATCGGTTCGGCGGCGGAGAACACGCTTTTTCCCCTGCCGCCCGAGTTTGGTTCTCTCGGCTCTACATTCTACCCGGAAGCTCAGCCCGGAGGCTTAGGCGGAGGTCGAGTGGAAAACTGGCTCCAGTCGATGAAAGACGATTTCGAAAGGCATTCATCGAACCATTGTTCCCGTTGGCATGCCAACCTCTGAATCCAGCAAAGTTACTGACGCCTCCTCCCGCCGCCGCAGGCTGTGGAAGGAAACTGAGAAAACAACTTGCCACTCATGTCCCTACGTTTGCTCCCGACCACCACGCCCCGTTCTTTATTTCCTTTCCCCACAAGTTCCCGAATCGACTGTCGTTTGACTAGCTTGGAAACAAACGAATTCCCGTTAAGCTCTCTGCGGGACTTTGCTAAACTGGGAAAAAGCTTTGCTAACCTCATTTCGCTCAGTCTGCTATCGACGAGCTTATCACTGGTAAATGCCTGAGGCAAATGTCGACTAAGCGACGAAATTGCTCCCACTAGGTCGTGAGTGTTTGTTTTCTTGCGGAGCATTGCACAGTCGCTGTCGCAACTATTGACGGTGCTTCATGGTCGCGTCGAATTTCCTTGGAGAATCATTCTCTTCTACCGAAGCTCTCAAAATCGGAGAGATTCACGGATTCCATGAACTCATATCGATGTCTCGGGTGGCAGGAGACCTGGTGTACATCTGATCTCCGCATTCGATATTCTGAGCGATCGGACCCGAAGCGGAAAGATGAAAATCGTCCACTTTGCCGGTCATCAGGAGTCTGTGATTCGGCTCAGCGACGGCGTCCTTGTTCTGATAAAGCGCTTGTGAGAACACAGAGCTCGTTTCGGAACGTTTGCTGGAAAGCGTGGTAATCTCTGTTTGGGGATTATGCAGAGATGGAGCAACAGAATGCGGTCTCCTGGGTGATTCGGAACGGAGGTAAACACCTACTTCGGGCCACTTGCGCGGATCTTATATAAACCCCATCCCCAGAGAAAAGTGGACGAATCCCAGAGACTTTTCCACAGCGTAGCGCGCACTGGAGATCAGTGAGATGAATGCAACCCGGATCCATGGGATCTCGGTTCGCTCCGAGACCCATCACAGGGGGGTACGGAGCTCCGAAACTTCCGTCGAGCACCCCGGTTGCGGAATTCACATCGGTCTTCGGAAGCGCCGTTCTCGGAGTGTTCCTATCGATTCGTTCAGCGACGATACGGCGACGCCGACGGTTTGAGATCTTTTCGAATCCATGAAAAAGAGAAGATTCCTTTGACACACGATCCTTCCCTGGAAGATTCGATTTCGCTCGATTGGGGGAGCTCATAGCCGGACGAGCAGTGGATGATATCTCATCTCCCCGATGCTTATTCATGTCTTAACCCACTTTCAGAAACTCGAGAGATCCGTCGGATTTCGTTTTCTCATATTCCGAGCATTCGTTCCTTATCTCTTCGTTCTCCGGGCGCGCTCATCACCATATTGAATGGATCTCATGCCTCGACTGGGCTCGAGACGTCGGAGACTCCCCCATTATGACGAAACGGATAATTTCCATCTTTCGAAAGCATGCTCCACCGCGAGCCGATGGAGTCAAGTATCGAGGTCATCTCGTCCTTCTATTTTCCGAACTGTCGGTCCTGGGCGCAGCGAGAATTACCCGGAACAATCGGAATCGGAGAAGAGTTCTCTTTTGGGCACGCGCGTGCCGCATTGGTCGGACATGAAACTGATCGTCCCCGCGGAAGTGAAGTGAGCACAATGTGACGAGCTCCCGTCAGCGAACACAATCATCGTTTTTTGTCGGCGGCAAACTGGCCGAGCAATGAAGCTCAATAAAAGGTGGCAAGCAGCATAGACCTCATAAACCAAGTTGTGTCTTCCTCAAGCTTTGCCCAATAGGTTTCGGTTACCGCATCCATTCGCTCGATCGAGTGCGGCGGCAACCGCTGCGGCCGTCCGGGCGGCTGCACCGACCGAAAGAAATAATAGTAAAAGGAAAAGGAAGGAAAAGCCGTGCAATGTCATCACATCACCCACCCGCTGAGACCTGACGGAAGTTCTGCACAGCTAGGCGTACCTACCTATGAGCAGCAGAAGAGAAATCAGCTCCAGACGGAGAGCTCGGAATGTGATTCGATGAGCAGCGACGACACGGTGACCTCAAGGAACGCACACTAAGACTTTCCCTAATGTCGCAGATCATCAGGAAAAATCGGAATAGGATGATTCGAACGCCCAGGAGGGGGGCTGCGTGCCCTGCTCGTCCGCCTGGAAGAAAACTACGAACAGATAGAGAAGGCTTGCGGGGAATGCGGGAGGATGAGCCGAGCGGCGCGAGGAGAGCGAACGGGCCGAGGAGGTAGGACGCAAGGGAGCAGAAAAGGAGGCAATCGGGTACAAACGACCTTACCTAGTACTTGGGATCTATCGCAGTCAGCGGTCGGACGCATCCGGACCGCCGACGCCACCACCGGCGCCGGATGGATTTGACTGTTCGACTATGCAGATGATTCCAGAGACGAAACGTTGTGCAGACGACCTCAGACGGAAGACCCATTTGCTGGGGAGGGACAGCTCTCGTTCGTTCCATCTCCCCACTCCTTCCTCTGGCCCATGCAGACTCCCGACGCTCTGGCAGCAAGACTCTGCCGCCGACAGCCCCCTGCCCCATGTCCACCTCGTTCATGGCCCAGAAGATGACCTTCACGCGACGCACAGACATCGTCCGGCCGGGTGACCTCCGTATGAAATGACGTCACGTAGTAATTCATCAAACTGCAGTCGAGTTGAGCTCTGCTTGAAGAACCAAGCCATCGGCGGCGATGGTCCGCGCAGGTTGTCTGGGATCCATTAGGTACAGTAAGTGCCACTCCCATCGTCATGCCTTCTTCATACTCGTCCGCTTTCCTCGAGACGACATCCCTCTTGCTCCCTTTTGCACTGACTCGATCCCAATCGACTCCTGCCCCTCCCCCAGCGCATCAAAGGATCGCTCCGGAGATCGCTGCCTGCTCACTCGAGTGAGGAGGACGCTGCCGCTACTGCTCGACTCAGATTATTAGCATGAAACCAGCAAATGGAGTAATGTCACGTGAACGAGAGAAAAAACAAGCAGCCTTCCTGCTTAATCTCCGCAAAAAGTAGCTCTGCCTTGATTACCGATCAGTGTACGGTGAGGGATCGGTACCCGAAGGCATGCCCGAGAGAGTCTGATCGTCCCTCGGTCGAGAGTTTGGTACTTCTCGTGGTAGTCCTTCAATATAATTGAACTCACTCTCACGGGAGAAAAGACTCCATGATAATGCCGAGGATATCGGTGTCGAAGTCTCCCCCCAGGGCAGTCTCTAAGAAGCTAAAATGCTGTGAGGGACGAGTTGAATTGATGAAGAGAGTTTTAGATTCGATTCAGATTCGCTCGGTCGATATTTCATCGGCAGAGGATCTCGCGATGAACCCCTGTGTGACCGATCGTGTCCCACGGATTTCGCCACGTTTTTTTCGATCCGGACCGCTTTCTCAGTAAGTGGGCGGATCTCTCATCTCGTAATCGATGCGTACGTTCGATTCCCACGGACCTACAATCTCAGTTATGTCCGATGAAAGTGCGATCGCTCAAATTCCACGGTTTTTGAGTCCGTCGATATACATACACGGGAAGGTAGAGGACTCTTCGTCGTCCTTCATTCTTTAGACTCGAGACGAGGCAGAAAAAGAGTTTCAGAGTCATTTCATAAATATGCATCCTCAGCTACCTCCTGGCTACCCTGGGACACGCAGCGCGCACGCGAAATCCCTCGCTGGATCGGAGCTAGGGGAAGCGATCCGGAATGTCCACATTCTCGGAGAATCTTGGTTTTAGTCTTTCAGCGCGCAACTCGCTGGAGTTCCGTCCAGTCCGTCTCATCCCCGTGCGTCTCCCCTTCGAATATTAGTTGGGAACAAGAGACGCCAGTCAAGTTGGGGGTATATTCCCTTTCCATGGACGTGCTGACTCCACGCACGTCGGTGCTCCGTTGCGTGCTGTACGACCACCCGACCAAGCAGAACCAGCGAGATTGTGAGCATGTACTGGGCTGTACGTGGAGCGAGACATCGTTTGCAAGAACAAACAAATTTTCGATGACTTCTCCGTGGCCCCCCCCCCATTCCGAGCGGAGCTCTCCCGCAAGAACACCTTTTCTCAGCGTGAGACCAAGGATTCCGAACTGTCTCCTTCCAACCCAAGCTCGACCAGACTTCGACTACTTTAGAATGAGGAGGAAATCAACTTCGTCTAGGTACCTACGAGGTGACTGCTTTGTGTCCCATGGGTATAGAGCGAGGTCGGGAACTTTCGACCACTGTCGTTTGTTACGGGCTCGACACTCATTCGGTAGTTGCTCAAAACAAAGCCAGGTCAACTTTCGAAGGGAGCGATCTGGGACCAGAATCTCGAAACTTTGTCGGCACTTGGTGTCATTCGAATTCAAAAGTGAAGGCCTCGATGCAGGTCGCTATGCCGAGGGGAAGGCCTGCGTGCGAGCGTGCGTGTATGTACCTAGTTACCCTTCCCGCTTCGGCCCTTGCCGCTTACTCTCGCCCCCTGAGTTTTTGTGAGAGGGGAGCGCGTACGGGTGCTCAAAGCGCTTCGTGTTGGAGCGAAGTGATGATGTCCTCCTACGGATGGAAGAAGTTGAACAACTTCGGATGCCACTCCAACCTGGATCCACAATGTGACCATGCTGTGACCAGTGTTTGATGGACAGCGACTCCATCGGATCTACCATCGGCTCTTTGGATAAAATTTACTGTTCAACGTCCCATTGTCAGTGGAAATAGACGAAAAGGAACACAAGACACGGATAGTGTCGATACCGGTTGGAAACCAGTCTCTTCGGCGATTACCATGTGGCTATTTCTGCAAAGTTGGATTGTGGCGCTCGCATTCACAGATATACTTTTTGTCACCGGTGAGTCCGTTTCCCACGAGTTCGCTCCTGCCGGAGGGCCTGCGACGGCGTCCCGGCTGGCGGCAAACTCAATCCCATATTCGTCATCGAATGCATGTACATACGGTCCGACCCAATTATCCTCCAAGCAGGGCGGAAACCGAACCGAATTAGTCTGAGATGGAGGGAGACTTCAAGTGAGTCAACGGAAAAGGCGCGGGATCAAGATTCGTCCATCCGTCCGATCGGAAACTTCCCGGGGTTCTGACGTCTGTTCACGAAACCATAGTCGAGGTGCGCTTTCGTTTGACGTCAGAACACAGCCTCATCTAGCTTCGATGACAATACTCACAGCAGAGAATGAACGCGGTCGAAAAGGACCGAGCCCTGATCGATGCGAGCTGCGACAGCCACGCGATATCTATGAGCGACGATCAGTGCGCACTCTTGTCGCGCGCTCATCAACATTTTAGAGCAATCAGCGTTTTGGCTGCAACACGGACTCCGGTTGATTCGGGTCAGCAAGGATAAACTCTGTGTCAACCGCTCCGGTTCCGGCCAAGGCAGCGAGCGAGTGAACAAACGAGCGAGCGAGTCACAGCTGGTTTGTCAAACATGCATACTCAGCATGGGTAAGCCTCTGGATGAGGAACATGGAAGCGTCTTGGTGCCGTGTTCGCCACGGAGCGAGAAATTCTAGGAGTCGCTGAGAATTTCGGAATAAGAATATCGTTGGAGATATGGGAGTTACGAAGGAAAACGAAGGAAAGCTCACGGAAACAATGTACGTACTCCGCAACGACTGACCGAGAGACGAGCCGACCAACAGCGGGAGCGAACCACGGGATATTTCACAAGGGCGCCGCGTTGTCAGGCAACGGCGCTAAACAACTCGTTTTGCAGCCGCAAACCGCGTGGGGAGCGGATCGCTAGGAGATATGAGACGAGTTGGGCACGTCTTGACCGATCTCGGCTCTGCCCGATGATTGGGGATCGTTTCCGATAGCCTGCAAACGGAACGAAGCGAAAGCCCACGCGGCTTATCAATTATGTGTCGAATCCGTTCTCGACGTTTCGTTTCAAAACTATCTCTTGCCAATGAGCTAAGCTGATTCGCGTGATCGCGCAGCTCATTAAATAAGGCTACATTGTTACGATGTGGCAGAGATACTCTGTACGATGAGATTATCAGGTGTAGAGGTCATCGATGACCTCCCGGAGCGCTGTTGGCTCTTGCGGAACCGGATTGATCGCAGACATCATGCGTTTGATCAACGCATGGAATCGTCGTTGCGACGGGGCTATTACGGGCGATGAATACCGTTTTGGAGCATTGTAAAATATGACGGCACTGAGCGCTTGATAACTCTGTGAGAACTCCACCCGACCCACTCTCGATACGTGATGGAACGAGCCGCCTAACTGACCACGTGCGCGGATATTCATTCCCGCCAAAGCAGGCTTCTCGATGCTGTCGTCGCGAAAAACACAACGCATCCGTCATCGGCCGAGACGTCTTCGTGGAACAGAGCTGGATCATCTCGACTCCTCGCTCGGTAGCCCGACTTGATTGCTCACTTCAATAATAATTATTAGTGATGGAGGACCCGTTCCGAATGTCAGGCGGAACAAGACGCGACTACCGAGCTGCATTACGTCCTGTGCGACGGAAATGTTGGCGAGTGATCCTGTGCGGTCGTCATTGCTGACGTTCTTCTCGAGTTACCGAGCGGGGGTCTTCGAGGAATCTTCCGCGATTCGGCAGTAAGACTGCATTATCGCATTATGATGTGATTGTGATTTCGCTCATCAGATGGCGAATCGAAAACAGCTCACGACACAATTGCGCCCATGTAGCATTTGCGGTAATCTCGGTATAATGTGGGGAAAACTTCTCTCCGACGACCGTCGAAAACGACCCGCCGTCTGGTCGACTCGCAAGATATATTGTAGATAAGGCGGATTGATCCGACATCGGAAGTCATCCTGCGAAGTGGCGGCCCCCGAAAACAACAATTTTGCATTTGGAATCGAGAATAGACATCGTTGCTCCATCCTGAGTCTGACGAGAAACAGGAGCTGGCGGGTCGGGATCTGGATCTGTATCGAAAGCCTGCGATCCTCTCTTCCCTTGTGTTCCGAGGTGGGCGAGCGACTACTGTTCGGAACCGTGGAATCAGATCTGAAAAAGTAATCCGCATCCGCAGACGCGAATCGCCCCTCGATTCGGATGGCGGGAAATCCCGAAGAACAATGATATGGTTAACGCACGGACTTGAGTTCGCTGGTACCTGATGATGCTGGTCAGCAGGCGAGCAAGCTCATTGAGCAGTTATCAGATTCGCCCGGTTTTGGACATTTCGCGTTTACGACATTCGGAAGAAGACGAATCTCAAGAAGGCATCTCTTCTGACCCATTTCTTTGCCCCAAGGATGGAAGCAGAAAACATTCAAAGCGCTTAACCTCGAGATGCAATTCAGGAACACTTGGGATCAGCCATCCTGAGACGTCCGTTCATTCCGGAGCTTGCATCCGCTCAGGACTTTCGCTGCGTCGAAGTCCTCAGGACTGCGGGATGCATCGATGAGCGGGCCCCTCGCTTCGGAGCGAGGAAGGAGAATGGATTGCGTGGTTTCTCGAGCGAAGTGACAGACTCGGGAAAGTCGCTGTTTTCTCATCACAAATCGGATTGGGAGGAACGATGTCGGGGATACAAAGTGATCGTGAGAAGCGCGGTCCCAAGTATTCGCTTTGTATTCGGTACACTGAGTCTTCTTCATCCTCCGCGCTCGACGCCAGGGGAAAAAACTGAATTGTCTCTCGTTTTGATGTTCATTGTGGCTGTTTTTACGGCTCTGCGTAGAACACACACAGAAAAGAGGGAGTAGAAAGGAGGAGAGCAGAAAAAAGTTTGGAGTCACGAATCCCAAACATTGGGAGATACCGAAGAGGGAAGAAGCGCCCATCCATCTTTTTGCGTTTCCCGCGAAATAAACAAGCGCGAAAAACGACGTTCTAGCCGTGGAGAACGGACACACCCATGCAAAATCATCAATATACGTATGTTGATTCGAAAACGCCGCATTGTCCTGCCGAGGTGATTCGGTCGGCGCAGCTACTCGATGGCGGCGGTCGAGCGGGCGCTAGGTAGAGGAGAACTGAACTAGCTTCCTAGTTTGGAGCCATTTCGACCACAATCAATGCCGATTTCAGTCGCTTCGAAATCTGTGGAAGCGACTCCATAAGTCGGATCTGGATACTCGATGATCCAAGCGCAGCTCTCGACTCTCCCGCCAAAAGGCGGATCTATCTGTGGGAGATGAGCATACACGCATCGAGAGAGCTGCATCAATCGGAGGTTTCGACTGAGCTCCGCTTGTCCCGGTTCGGGCTCGGCCTCGCGGTTCAAGCTCGTGGCGCGAGCCACACCGGCTGACGCAAGCGAGGCGAGCGCAATCGGTGTGAACTCATTGATTCAGATCACGTGTGTGCCACACATCCGCTGTTTCAACTGCGGCTGCTTAATCGACAGAGTCGCGCTAGGAAGATGGAACACCGAAGCGTTTGAAGTATGGAAAGTAGACAACTACCTCTCCGAATCGGGAATTCGCGAAAAACTGGGTCTCGCGCTACGTATTCCGTGGGCGCTACTTGGCTCGATCTCACTGAGAACGAATGAGAACGAGAATGCGAATCGATGAAATCCCTCCGATTTCATCGGATGATTTTGGGACGCAGCGTATACGCACGTAATATCCCGATCGCGATGACGACGTGCTATGATCATTCGATCGGTGTCCGCGGCAGCGCCGAGACCAGCCACGGTGCTTGAGGAGTGCGGAGGCCGAGTCGGTCCGTCAGTCAAGGGAGCGCTGATCGCTTCGCCTCATCGGCTGCGTCCGACCAATGACTGACTGAGTCAGCTCGAGCATAGCGCGTATAACCGACTACGAAGTGACCCCCGGCAATTTTACCCATCCTACAAGTAGTGACCTCCGACTCCTGACCGCCTGGCCGTGGCAGCTACGTGCATCGGGGATATGCCCACGACGTCGGAGGCCGCAATCGGAGCCTCCTGCGCCCAAGACCTTGTCCAACGATACGGCGAACTTTTCCAGCAGTAAACGCTGCGTCGAGTCACAGCTGCGCCGACGGCAGCGGACGGAGTCACTCGGCTCTCATTTACCGACGATCATTATCACAAGGGGAGGATACTTATGAGCATGTCTGAACGTGTCCGCGGAGCGCGTGGATTTTGAGCGACTATAATGCATGTAATCCACAAAGCGAGCCCAAGTACCTGGCTACCGATCCACAGAGCCGCCGTGCGCTTATGACAACATTGTTACGGTAAACAACTCAACTATACTTGGACCGGGTCGACGATGTCAAATGGGAAGCCACTACGCACTGAATAAATTGGCGAGAAAGAGCTGCGGTGGGACTGGGTTCACGGGGGCCCATTTCGTACCCAACCGCCTCAGAACGCCGGTCACTTCTCACTTCTCGTTTCTCAAGCTGACACAGACTCACATTTCCTTTTTAAATCCAATCCAACATACGAATATTCGGAGATGGATCTATAGGCTCGCCGATCGTGCATTGCATTCATCGAATCCATTCGAACTAAACTGATTATTATCATTATTGATTTTGATCATAGCAAAGTGAGGATCGGATCCCATCCACTCGAGTCAGAGTCATTGCCGAACGGAATATAGGTACCCATGATTCTGCAGTCACTCAGGGAACCGGCTGAGATCTGTTTCACAATATAAGAGGCGTATCGGTGACTCGCCCAGTCAGAAGCAGCGGATTCTGGTCACGAGGCTGTGGTCCACACGCTATTCGACCCGTGCAGTAGTCGAGTGTCATTGGTCATGGCAGCCGTCAGATCTCATCGTTCGCAGCGCGTTCGTAGTCGAGGACTGCGCCCTGGTCCTGGTAGGTCGCTTCAGTTGAATGCTCTCCAGTGTGAAGTTGGTCGCAGCCATTGCCGTCATCATTTGTAGTCGTCGTTGACGTCCTCTCAATCGGGTCCGCTCGCCGAATAGTTTGCCGACCTTGAGACCGCCCAGAGGAATTCTACTGTGACTTCGCAATCAATATAAATGCGGATGGACTCGTCCACACGGACGACTCCCCGGAGCAGCGCTTCCCAAAGACGCTCGATATGGTCTCCGATAGGAGCTTGCAAGGATCGCGACGTCTACTCCTGGGAGTATTCAGATACGCACCTTTACATATTATGATGCAGCGCCCGTGGAACGAGACCGGATCTCCTCCGTGGCGTATGCGGAGCTTCCTGTATGAGTGGTGTACATTGGAAGAGGGAAATTCTCCCGGCTCTCAGATGATAGCGCTTTAATGACGACCCCTTTCCCGTCACGCATTCCCCTGGGAAATAATCACTTTGTGCCGCTCTAAGGCTTTTGGGGGCGGGGGTATTTCCTTAACTGTAATAGTGACCAAGTTGTGCGATGGCTGCTCATCCCTATGCGCTATCACAATTTCACGGGGCCGCAGAAGTTTGAAATACACCACACCCTTTTGGTCCCTCGACCTATGGAGAATTGCCTTCGTTGGCCTAAATGCTCCGCTCGGCGCTTGCAGCGGCCAGCTCTGCGAACCTCCGAGAGCGTTTCCCCTGCCCCGTATTCGCTTCTCCTCCGGGTCGCTCCATCCCTGGCGACAGGCTCAGACAGATTGGTGTGTCTCGCATGCAGGGGAAACGCATCGGACGGATGGATGACCGGTTGTCGCTCTTTTGATGAGTTCGTCATCGTACGCGGTTACGAGGTCCGCGAGCTCGGCGAGCAGCATTGAAACATGAATGAGATTCTCCCTATCACTCGAAATGCGCTCCCGCGCAATTCCATCGATATCCTACGCGATAATTAGTGATGATGATTCATCACTTACCTATATCGGAGCACGTGTAGCCGGAAGACTCGTTTCATTACGCTCAAGAACCGGATTTCGGGGATTTAAATTGAATGTGGGATTGAGAATCGATCGCATCATCGGGCAGAACCTCGATGGCGGAATTCGCATGAGATGATCGTACTTCTCTGTCGGGATCAGATAAAATGTTCGAGATCGCGAAAATCGGCGTTAGCTCCGCAAGCAGCGTGACTGGAGCTCAAAAGTGCTTGAGATCTTCAGCGATCGCCATGCTCTCCCGGAGTCATGGTCTAGCAAGAATCACTATCAAGTAATGAATCACTAGCCGTGAGGGCGCTTCGCGCTAAATTGCCCGCGTGCCGGATGCGATACTCTCGAAGCCCCGAGCGAGTTTGTCGAGAGTTGTCGACAGAAAGCACAGATGACGGACAACCACTGCTTAGAGTTCTCGTACTTGTCGCTGAATCTCTTGAAGAATGTGCGCAGTCCGCGCGTGAGTCTCAACGTTCTTCTGGTCGAAGTCGTTCACAACGGAAATGGGGGAACTCCGCTTGTAGTTCGAAAATATACATGGACGCAGAGTCGGACTCTCCCTTCGCTGCTATGGAGCCGGTAGAAAGAAAACAGTAGAAGTATCGAGGGCATCATCTGTCGGATACACCACAGAATAATGGATGACAAAAACTCTTCGTGGAATAATGTACGTGTAATTCTTATGGAAACGCGAAGGGAGCTGTCCTCATAATTTCACAGAGTTGGGCGCTCAAAATAACATGATAGAATGCGAAAGAACATCATACAACGCGGAGGGACATGATAGAATGCGAAGGAATACGGAAGTTATGCGACGCATACACAAGCTCTGGAAGACGATGAGCTCCTGAGGCTAGCAGGTTTAAAATCTATTGGAACCCTCGTCCCTCTGATCACCCCGATCATGTTAGCTTAGTAGGCTGCTGCGTCCTCTTTCGAATCGCGCCTCGGCGGAAAGGCCGGAGCACCATGTGGAGAGAGCTAGCGGGGAGGAGAAACATCCAGCGAACACCGGAGAAAAACTCGCTAATTTTCCGGAATAACTTGAGAACGATGCAATTGATCGAGTGGAGAATTGCTTCTTACGCTGGCAGGAATGATTCTGCATCGTCACGCTGTAATTTGATGCCCTTCCACACGCTGATAATTCTGATTTGTGGTATGGTGACGGACCGACATTACTGCTCTATTCTATAGGGCGATGTTTGATTGCGGTGATGTAGTTCACGAGATATGCGTGAATGAAACTCATCCTGGAGGACTCATTGTGCCAAGCTATCTGATTTCCCTTTTCAATTTCAAAGGCAGGAACTTGGTTGTGGGGGGAGCAGACTGGCCACATGGCCGATGCTGCATATCCGTCTATTCGCTTCTTTCACGCTCATACCGCCTTGGAACGCTGAGATTGAATGGGGGAAGAATACAATGCAGATCAGACCACGACGATAAGGAACTTCGCGCCACGGGGAGAAGATTTTCAATCTCAGTTCGCGCGAATCAGGAGCAATGAGTCACAGAGTCTCCACATCAGATCTTCATAGGTAGCCTCATGGAAATATCAGATTGAGACCTCGGTGGTTTCGTCGCATGTGGGCTCTCAATTCGGTGCCGAATTCTACGGTACTCTCCTCGCCCGATCCGTGAACGGCAAGCACAATAAAAATTACCTATCGACCGGGATCCTTTTTACGGCCGTACCGAGATTTCCCATCAATCTAAAGAAGGAATAGCCGAGCCCGAAGACAGAGCGCTCCACATTTCCGCGCTCTCTCTGTGCTCGCCAATGTTGGCAATGTACACCGATGTGCTGAACATCCGGTGACTTGATTCAATTAGAGTGTTATTGTTCCTTTTTTTTAATTCGTAGAAGTGCTCTCCCGAAGGAGGTCGCTCAGAACTAATGATGATCATCGGAAAGTACACACGATAAGGGGTTTCGAGTTGAACCGGTGTTCTTTCCCGTCGACTTTTCGGCCCGTCCAGCTTTTTTGAGCTTCGATGAGCCTGACGTGTATTGATGCGCGCCTCCCAGCTGCTCCTTCTGTCCGGCCCTTCTACTATTTTTTCCCTGACCTTCGACTAGTCGCTGTCGGATGAAGTCGAAGCAATGTCCCCAGCGGATGTAATCTATCTCCGAATCACCCGAATCGTGGCGGAAGGAATTCGGGAGCGATTCCCGTGACCGCGATCTTCGAAGTCCGACTGCGTGCGAAATAGATGGAGACATGGGCGAAAACCCTGAATGTCGAGTTCCACCACTCAAACACGCTCCCGAATCAACGTCCTCGGACGTGTGCCGGGTGCCGGGGATCCTGGACCATTATCCTCGCGAGTAGGTTGGTATTCAGGGTGCACGGGGAGCTAGAAGAATGTCTGAGTTTGCTAATTGAGTTTCGAGATTGCGGAGAAGAGACTCCGACGGGAACTAACTCCCTAGCAGCAAAAATGCGACACAGCACATCCCGAGACATTTGAACTAGGCGTTCCGAGTTGAGGTCTCAGACAGAGGGAGTGAGCTCCGTGCCTCTCGAGGTCCTTCGACCGGCACCCGAAACCTCTGATTCGGTTATTTCTTTCCCCAGTCTCAAAATTGGTGTCTCGTTCCGGAACTTGTTTGTGCGCCTCTCGTCTCTGAATCTGAAGCAACGAGTCAGGAGGGCGGGGTGATGGCGAAACAGAAATGTTGGCATGCCAAGAACTTTGAACACTCTCTTCGCAGGCAACTGTGGGAGCTGTCTGTAAACAATGACACCTCTCTCTTTTTGAGTGGCTGACACGAACAAACTCTAAAACGCTCTGGCTCAGCTGGCATCTGGAATCTAAATTGCTTTCAGCAGAAATTGAATATTTCGCCGACAGAAACACTCCTCTTCCAACTCTCGAACGATCGTTCAAAGCACAGTTACTGACAGCTCTGCGTGCGCTACAGATATGCAAGTACTCTGTGATTTTCCTTGCGTGAAGCTCATGAGTCGTCAGGATGTTGGGATACGAATCTCATCCCGTTGCTTATCCCGCCTTGATGGGTGAGACGCTTTCGACGAGACGTTCTGCAAATGCATTACGCTTCGGAGGGCGCGACGACCTTGAGAGACATCAACAGAATGCAAACAATCAGAAAGATTCCGGGCCTTGAACCCGACTCGAGGCCATCAGTCCTCACGCATCCACGCACAAGCTTGCCAACAGCCGCACGCATGCATTTCCCCCATTCGGACTGACTCCAGGCGAGCCTCTGGCGCCGTGATTCAGCGAACGGAAGTATTCTGAATTGCCGACTGGAATTGCGTTCCATGTTCCGCTAGAGCAAAGTGTTATTTTTTTCTATCAGCTGTTGTTTTCCCTGGGGGATTCCTCCTACGCAGAGTGGGCGCTTTAGTGTAACCGATCCTAAGCTATGGCACTCTGGAGGGATAGATAGACTGCGCGAGGAACAGTGCCGCTAGGCGGAATCGAACGTTCCCTCAGGACCACGTGGGAGATAGCCTTTATGTCTCTTCTGAAGCTCCTCCCCCCCTCTTTCAAATTGATGCAATAATTATTCGACACGTTTTTGTTCGCCCCGAGCATCGCAATCCTGTCCATAGATCCCTGAGCTCCGCGGAGCTCTTTGGTGCTCTCTGGCGAATCTTTCGATGATGCATCGTCTTGACAACTTCCACGGGAGCGAGAGCCTAGATTCAGAATTCGAAATTCCTCTTCATCGTCGAAATATTCTAATTACACTTGGCGGAATCGAGAATCCTTGTTTCGAGCTCCCGAACGCCAATTCCGTCCAACAGCGATCCCCAGGCGATCCTTGCCGTAATCGGCCGCCGATGTTTCACATCCCGATCGGATACGGTCGAGTCGGCTTCGTCAACAACACACTTGTCTGCCGGGAGAAGTCGCTATGGTTGCGAAGGGTATCGACCCATTCCTCTGACATTATTCCCTCTCTCCGGCTATATACACACAAGACATTGAGGTCGGGAAGCCCAAAACGTGACCGAATCGTAATCTGCGTCCCCGGATCGAGTGCCGGGGTACAGGTACCGAAAGCTTCAGCTGATCATTAAGCCGATTATCGAGACAATGTCGACAACACTAACTGTGTACCTGGCTGGGGCGACAAAGACGAAGAGCAGGGAAGAAGATCGCAGAGATCCGAGCGACAGGTCGCGGAGACTGTTCAACGAATGAGAAAATATCATCAAGCCGCAATCTACTGGAGGTGTTGGAACATACGAGCGGTGGGAATAAGGATCGATCGTTTCGGTCGATAGATGAGATTGACGAGTTTAGGGCCGCACTTCATCTTCTTGCCCCGAATGCCAAATTTGTTGCCACTTTAACGCACACGAGGAAGTTTCAGCAAGCACTCACGCAGAGCATAGGGTGTGTGGATGCAGGAATAAATACGAGAGCCGCGGGTGTCCGGAGGATCTCCGACGTATATGAAGCCTCTGGAAGAGTTATGCATTCTACCTGATACGAGGACGGGAGAGGAAAAAGTTGTCGCTGCTACAGTAGCCGTCGTCTGTTGTTCCTACGCAGATCCATAATTCAAGTTTCATCTGTCACAAGGGATTGAGCTGGAGGTCCGTCAGAATGGAGGCGGCAACGAACTGCGCTAGAAGGTCGGCTGGCTGCGGCCTCTTCTATTCCTACGCTTGCGTTTCTCGCTTAGGAAGAAAAGGAATGGAGCAAGCGAGCAGACGGCCGCAGAGGCAGTAACCGCATGGGTCCGACCCAGTCGGGATCGACATTGAAAGATTGATTGAAGCAGCAACCGATGGCAGCAGATGGAAAGCGAGGCGAGTTCAGAGAAGCTCTCGCTATTTTACGAATAGACGTCGAGACGGAGCCTTGCTGTATGCTCGCATCGTCGCTCGGAGTGTCGTTTGCTGTTTTCGCAAACCATCGCATTGAGAGGTGATTCCTTCTGCTGCCCCAGGAGACATCCACCTACTACCTTCCTCCGTGAGGGATACCGTGAGATGAGATGATTGCTTGGTTCATTCCTGCCGACTTCACAACATGCCAACGTGATGGATCTTCAGCCCAGGGTCCTCTTTCACCCCGGAAGTTTCCATGGGCTCGAACCAAGGACGCTCTGGGGGGGATCCTCCTGCTAAGTTGGGGGAAAAGTACCACTCATGGAACACGTACCAGTTTCGGAACTAGCGATTCGACAAAGTATTCCATTACTGGTCGCGGTGTTGTCCCACAGGCTTCATTGGGAAGTTCCGAAACTGCTCCCCCTCCCCAAAGATAGCTGGGAATGAATGGGAGTTTCCCTTGGGTGTTCCAACACCGGTACATTCACCCTTCAGCCAAGTATCAGAGATCCCCTCCTCGAGGCGGGTTTAGCACCCAGTGGAAGACTCACGATTCTTCGCCGCATCAAAACGGGTGGGCGGAGACTACAGCAAAAAGGATATGTGAGCTCCGGCATGTTCTCCGAAATCTCGGTCATCATCCTGAATACTCGCGGAGGGAGTCGATAGGAGGGGCGTCCCGGAATATTCATCAAGACTCTTCCCCGGTCGGATTTTGGCGATTAGACGCAACCAGTTCTCCTCTTAGTGTTGTCAAGTGGACTCGAGCCCGGAATCTAGCCGGAATTAGGCTATTTCTTGGGCGGAACCATGAAGCAATAATTCTGAGTTTCGTTCATCATGAACGAGGTATTGCTCGAGGACACTACCCCGGGCGGCAGATGTACCTGAACGAATCAAGGCCCGGCCGCGAGTCTCCATGACATCCGTAATCGGAGCCATCAGACCCCTGCGCCGCCGCCTCGACAAGCTTGGTCAATCTGTGTTGAAGTAGGACGCACGTTTCCGCAATCGGCTTGATGCGCGTTCTAGCGCCGCCTCGGTCAGCATTCAAAAACCTGTCGACGAACGAGGCTTAATTCGGTTCCTTCTGTCTTTACAGCTTCAAGGCATTTAGACGACAAAGCGAGTTCGGAGCGGCCGCGAGCCGAGCCTTTCATCCAGGTCGCGGCTACCGGTGACGACCCCGACGGGCCACCACCACAGAACTATCAGCAATTCTACAACAAGGTTCTGCCTCAGTTCGATAACTCCACGGCAACAAACATCACGACGACTGCGGGGAAAACAGTCTTCCTCCCATGCAGCGTGCGACATCTATCCGACAAAACAGTGAGTTCTGTAGCTTCCATTGAATCCCCGTTTCCCTCAGCTGTTGTCGAGCACAAAGGAATTCTTTCCGCTCTGCGAGTAGATTCCCCCCCCCCCCCCACCCGACGCCCCCACTGTCCCAGAGAGTAGTCATAATCCGTGGAATTCTTTGCAGGTCTCCTGGATACGACGTCCGAAAGACGCGGGGCTCACTGTGCTCACAGTCGGCCGCTTTCCATACACGAACGATCCGCGTATCCGACCAGTGCATTTAGACAACTCGGAATCATGGGCCCTCGAAATCAAGTATCCCCAACAGAAAGACAGTGGCATGTACGAGTGTCAAGTCAGCACGTTGCCCAAGATCAGTCGCTTCGTTTCGCTCGACGTCGTTGGTACGTACTAGAGTAATCCGCTCGCCAGGGTCCACGGGCTTTGTGAGACCGACAGGGGATTCCGCGTGGCTGGAAACGTTTCCAGCGACTCTGCCGTCGTTAGAGGCCCGTGCTGATTTCGGCCCTCTTCTCCCTTCCGTGGAGTAGCGCTGAGCGAATCAGGCCCCTCGGATCTCAGTCACCCTCAGCAGCAGCGGGAGATAAGTTGAGATGTGAGAAGGCTGTTGGGGGCTTCCCTCTGCATACGCGTTTGGGACAGTGCGGCAGTCGGGGGGCGACGGGGACGCGATAGGGTTAGCAGAGGGAAGAATGAATGACAAAAGAAGAGAAAGTGGAGGGGGTGATCCCCGGCAGAATTGGAGCCGAGTGACGACGGTTCTGGGGCGCTTGCTCGACACCATCTGGTGCACTCATCGTCATGTCTCTTGCTTTGTTTCAGTTGGCAAGGCCAAAATCAACGGAGGGCCGCAGCTGTACGTGAACGCGGGAAGCAGTCTGAACGTGTCGTGCGTGATCAACGGTCCGCCGGCTGGGAGCACCGAATACGTTTTTTGGTACCACAACCAAGGAATGCTCAACTTCGACGCGCGTCGAAACCGTATTCAAGTATTGTTCAATGCCGATCAGACGGTAAGCAGTCTCGTGATAAGAGCTGCGGCAGTTAACGACTCCGGCAATTACACCTGCGCGCCATCGAACGCCGACCCTGACTCGATACAGGTGTTCGTCGTAAATAGTGAGTATTCCACGAACATACTCTTCGCCGATCCGTACTTCAGACAATAAAAGGATTGCGATCGTTAATCGTCACTATGGACTCCTTCGCTCTTCGGGGGCGGGGAAATCGAAGTTTTGAGAATTGGCTCTAATAAGAGTACTTGTGGGAGAATTACGAGCGTAGACGGTCAGGGTATGGGTGGTGAATACTTGTGCGAGCAAGTCAATCGCTTGTTCTCTAATTAGGGAAAATCGCTCTCTGCAGACGACTCGCCCGCGGCCATGCAAGATAGCCTCAGTTCACCCGGCCATAAGAGCTCGTTGTCGAACCGCGAACTGCTCCTCTGGATGTTATTACTGCCTGTCTATTTTCTTCTGTGACTGCGAGAGTGCCACTTCCAACTGCGCAGAACCAACCGAAGCCCACAAGCCGCTATTTCGAGGCCGTGCGATTTGTAGTTTCTACCCAATCGAAGGAAACGAGGAAAAACGGTAGGTCATAGGTCATGGGATACGAGACGAATAATTTCCCAATATCTTCGATACAACTTGGCCTGGCGGCCCCCATGTGCCGCCCATTGACATCCGATTCATGGACTCTTGTCAAGATCAGAATCGTCAGCGTAATCCTCAGTGTCCGATCTCTGTATCTCCGCTGCGGTCTTTCTCGCGAAGCACCTGATCTCAGCAAATCGGAAGACACGATATCTCTGTGCCTTGCACAGCTCGTATTCTCGTATAGCAACAGCGAGGAGCTGCTCGCGCGCGCACTCCGCTCGCAGAGTTCGTCTATCGGCTCGTCATCAACAACGACAAACTGTCAGCATGAGAGACGACGCGGACCATCGTGTTTTCCCGGTCAATCTCGAATTATGACGCCCTTAATTACGTGCTGGGCCGGTCGAAGACGGGGAATGAAAAGTTAAGCCGCTTCGGAGGGCCGTGCTGATAACGCTTCTCTCTTGGTTCACAGATGACGACGAATTGTCTAGCCGGGAATCAATTGTGATATAGATCCGGAGCGCAAAAGTAGAAGTCGCAACACAAAGCATCGGAGAAGTCAGGCCGAACAAAATAATTTCTCAATCCACGCAAGAGCGTTTGAGTGGAGCGACCGATCAGCTGTTCCGCAGAACGACGGTGACGGACGGACCAGAACGATGGGACTATCGTGACCGAGAGACGAACGCGGCACGTAGTCTCCTCGCGCCGATATCGATGTGCTTGTTGATAGGTATACAGCCACCAAGCCAGACACGATCGGATTAGTGCGACCGGATCCGATGCACGCGGAACGTAGTTATAATTGTATACAATGTGAATATACCCGACGAAATAAAGGGAAACGGATTGAATGAATAATTCTATCAATGGACACCGGAGCGACTTCGTTGGCGAGAGTGACTCGGCCACGACGTGTACATTCCTACAGTCAGTTACGTACATACCTCGCTAGCTCGTGTCAAGTAAAAGGAGCGTGAGCGGCTCGGGAGGCGACGATCTTTCGATGGATCGGTCGTCTTGACGATCGAACCCAGCGAGCTTCTCGACTTGCATTAATAAATCATCAACTCGTCCGTAGGAGGGCGACCATGTGATGAGTATACTTCGAGAACCTCTAAGTGAATCTTTTCGAAGATCGCTGGTTCCTCTCTGCGATCACGCATCGACCGGTCCGGGACTTACAATCAGATGGCCAACCTCTCTTGTCTCCGGAAGACTGCATTGGAAGATCAAGAGAGAAACTTGCAGGCTCCAGGTCGCTCAGCGGTGACCGTCATCACTGATCAGAAGCAAGTTCCGAGGAGACATGATGGGGAGAAACTCGCTGCCTTAGCTTGAGGAGACCATATTTGTTGCTCAACCGTGGCCTCTGCGTAGGGGTGGCCATCTCGAATTGACTCCATCTGATTCAAGAATGTACGTCCACGCCTCAACATCCAGGGAACAAAAAAGTCCGGCATATGAATATTTCCGGTAGTGCCTGAACTTGGATGTATCGCTCAAATCCTCTCAAGCTGAGCTACCTACATACATTCATCCAATGTCATTGCAATCGATGGGCACTCATGGGACTCAAATTTCTGAGAGGAATCCAATCCAGTAGACGCAGACGGCCTCGACGGTGTTTTTTGTACATGTTCTATGTTGTATATAAGAATTCAGTTCGGTTCTCAATGAGGTCTCGGAAGCGTGCGAACAAGCAGGAGGGGCGAGGTACATGATGTGTCGAATCAAACAGAACAATGATCGAAGAGTTCAATAAAGTCACGCGAAATTTATTGATTGCAATATGTTGGAGTCTTGCCATCGTCACGCGATTCTCCTGACTGAGAGCTCACTGCTTGTTCACGGTGTCTCCAGTGAACTAGGTTTGCTGAGCTCTTTTCCCCTAAGGTCAGCGGAATATTCAGAGATGGCACATCGACGCCAGCTCTCGGAAACGTCCCAAGATACATCTCATAATATGATGGATCCCGGATCATACATCCGACTCCGATTCGCCTGCGATCCAGGGGAGGACCAAAGAAGATATACTCCATGTCTTCTTTGCGGGCACTTGCTCATGGAGCTCTGATCTTTGCTCCTAAATGTGCTCGCGGTCGAACACCATCACACCGAATATGGCCCGAATCTCCGAGAGATGACGAGGGACGAGTCAACCATTATAATTCTTCCGAGTATCATAAGTATTTCTTCCAAAAGAATCAACTTGACGAGGTAAGAGCGAATCGAAGGTCCACGCTCGGCGGATGGGGAGGTTGGTCCTCGGCTCGGATCCAGGTGTCGCTCTGGAGGGGGAGCATCTGCGTTTTGCTTTGTTTTGCTGTTCGCGACGGAATGTGCAAGATGATTGTTGAAACAACCTTCGGACTCGCGACAGCTATGTTTCTCCATCGTTGAGAACTCATACTCCGCCTCAGACCTGAGCCAGAGCCACATTGTATCTGATTTTCCCTCTGAAAGCCGTTGCTCGGCGCTCTCGACCCCTTTTCGCCGGTTGTTTCTTTTTTTTGCTTCATTAGGCACTTTTTCTTGCTTGCACGCTCGCCGCCGGGGCAGTCCGTGTTTTTCTCCTATCTGTTCCCGAGCCAGCGAACGGAGAGTGCCTGGGTGGCAAAAGTCGGCTTCGTCCTTTTGTCGACACCACCGCCATCGACGCCGCGCCGTCACAATCGCTGTGCCATCGAAGGCTAGCAGCGTTTGAGGACCGATGTGTATATACACCAATATAGAGAACAGAGTTCGTGGAGAGCGGGAAAAGAAACTCTCCCTGCCATCTTTGCAAGAAAAGGCGGATGGACGGGCGGCAAACGCGGCGATTCACACTTTCCCTTTCTCTGGTCGCGGGCGGACTCCGTCAAAGGACAACAAAGAAACGTGGGAAGCCAAGGGGTGACGAGCAGGCGAGAGAGCCAGCTATTTAAGGCGATACTCTGTAAAAGCGAAAAGAGCAAATAATGATCCATTGAGGATAACGAGGAGGAGAACTTGCCGCTGAGGAAACGCACGGTGTCTGCTGCTCCCACGGCCGCTGTGCGGGGGTTCGACTTATGAGAAGCCATCGTGTCCCGCTTGGTCGCTTGCCATTCCGAGAGTACATAATAAACAAATTTCGGGGACGACGATGCGTTTCTCCGTCGACAGAGGAGATTCTAAGTCTGTCGATGCCGACTGGATGTCTGGCGGACTTGTGGCAGACTCGAGTCCACGGACGCACTCGGCCCTCGACTGAGACGGATGTTGTGACCGAGTCAACGACATCCCGATGCCGCCGTGATTGACACGCGGCCACTTAGACGTTAGAGGGTCTTTTCATGTGCTAAGTAAGCACTTAACAATGTTCATTGATGTCTGACGAAGAATGGATCGCTTGAGAGAGGAATTGACATTTGACCACAAGTTCTCACGAAACACACGGACCGAACATTGACTCGGCGAGCGAGATACACGCGGATTTCTCCGTCACCTTTAGCTGCGCCGCTTCAGGGAGCAAAGTCGACCCTGAGCTCGAAGAGTGGGCGTGCTCTGGAAATCAATTGACGTTGTACGGTTCCGAGGAACATCTCGTTCCGGGCTAGCATGTCGAATTTCCACACGGGGCGGTATTTCCCGTTAATGTATTCGAAGCCGTCGCGTCGGCTGATTCCGGGGATTGAATTTCGGGCCGCGCGAATGATTGCGTCGCAGGCGGCTGAGAAATTTTCAAGATGGAGATTTCATGCAGTAGGTCATGGAACGCGCGCTCTCGGGCTAAGAGCCGATGATCAAGGTTCTTCTCGAACAACTTCAATCAGCTTGAGTTCTGAAAGAGTTCGATAAGAGACGACTTGGGAGAGATCTCGTAAAAAAAGTTGTCATTCGAGAATCGCTCCCCCGAGCATTGAAAGTTTCTAGCGAGAGAGGGAACGAACGCGATCGCGGCGATGGAGCCGCTCGAACTTCGAGGTCAAATATTACGTTCGGGACAGGATATTGGTCCAGCGAGACGATGTCCGATGCCATCGAGCTACGGCGGCGGCCCTTCAAGCGAACGACCATGAGCAAAAATAATCGAGGAGGAATCGTGTCTCGCCGGAGCTGGATGGTAATAGGCAGCCTGTGCGCCGAAAGGGAAGTTTCGCATTCACCGCTCGATTATCCTGCAATCACTAGGGCTGGGGATATTGAGAAAATATGAAGGGAACTCCGGATTCTCGAAAGAATTGTCTCGAATCTCATGCTAAGCTCGAGATACCGCTTCGAAAAACCGCCGGTTCGGATCTTTCGGACAACAGAGGTCAGGCCGAGACACCCAGAACCCGGAGTCGAGTGGAAATGACGTCGGAACATCAGGGAATGAGAATGTGGGGATGGTCGCACGCTGTGAAGCGACGTACGCGGCTTCCTTCCCTCCCGTAAACTTGTGTTTGAGATTACCTCGCCCAGCACTGGGAGTTAAGAGTTTGATAACGAAAATAAAAAATGGCCACAGATGTCCTTGGAGGTAGGCGGAAGAGTAAGGCGAACCTCCCCAGAGATAAGATATCCCAACTTCGCAACACAAAAATACGTCGACTTCCACCGATAGACGCCGCGCCTCCGAAGCTCCTATAGCTCAAAGAGTCACTGACTGCGAAGCGGACTCCGCGGGCTGTTGAGTAGGGATGTCAGACTGCTGTAACACCTTGTCCATAGATTAAACGAGTTTAAGCCTCGCAGAGGTTTCAGAGCTCGGAAGGATTCTTCCGAACGTTCACCGGCTCGAACGCCTTTAGGTCTCAAGTAATTTGGAGGAGCCTCTGCTCCGGTGTTAAGATCGACGCCTCGTCGTCGCAGACGGGAAGCTCGAACGATATCGATCCTCGTGCATCGAAAGGTCACGCGAACGACACTATGCAGTGAGGTGCGTTGTCGAGGAGGCAGCTCGACGGCTATTGCGAGCATCGCCGATTGGTGAGGCCGGATTATTGAGTCTATTGTGGCTTGATGTCTAGCGGATCACATTTCACGACAATCATGGAACGTACCCATTCGAGCTCGCGTGCATGACCCCGCTCAATTACAGAGCTATCGGGTCGTGTACGCTTTAATTTGTCATCGACTCTATTTACAATGCGTGGCCTCTGGGATAGAGCTCAATGCTACGATACTAAGCCGCAGCGTCTATTGTGGCATCGATAACGAATGGATGTGTAGTTAGGCATTGGAGGGAGGAACACAAGCACAGTGGAGAATGGGGCAACGATCGGCAACGGACATAGCGAGATTCCTGGTCAGCAGCGGCATCGCGATGATATTTCATTCAGCCTCGCCACTACGAATCGGATCCCGACTCCGACTCTCCCCCTTTCTCAGAAAACGAATCTCTTGGCTCAAACTGCTCAGATCCAGCTGAAATCCATCGTGCCTGTCAACGATGCCTTTGATGCGACCTCCCCATCGATTGCAGCACTCAAGGTATAATAGGTCATCGAGACCTCTGGAATAATGAATCGGGAGATCGCTGCGACTTTTGTAGGCGATGATGATGGATTGCCCGGTGCGATCAACTGGAATTGCAAAAGATGTCTATTATCAGCTGATGAATAGACTCTTATGATAATATCATCGACACTCCGTCTGACATTTCCTGAAATTCCGAGCCAACTCTCTTCCATTGGATCCCGAGAGAAGCCTTACAGCTCGCCCGGAAAAATCAATCAATGCCCCTCGTCGGAATCAATGCCCCGCGAACCGACGAATGGGAGATTGTCTTGTTCGATGCTGTGAGAGTTCGACTGCGAGAGCGGGGGTGGAGGTTCCGACTTCCGACCGACATCTGCTTAGACCGCCCCCGCAAAAGCTCGTTCGAATTCAGAAAATGCTACCTAGGCACGATACATAGAATAAATCGCTTGGAGGCGTCTATCTCGGGAGCGCGCTGACGAAAAACATCCCCGTTAATCCGAGAGTATATTTGACCCGAGCCCGTGACCTGAAATGCGTAATGACGGCAATTTACCGAAGGACGGCGGTGAAAGGGGAAAGGGAATACAAAGGGAGCGGAGCACAGGCAACCGTCCGTCGTTGCCTTAGCTCAGGATGTGAGAAAGTTCCCTCGCGCCAATATCATTCGTCTTTATTAAGATTCAGCCTTCACTTCATTCGAGCTGTCGTCTTAGCCAGTTGCTTACTTTTTTACGTTTTTCTTCTTGAGTTCTTTTCACTTACTTTTCTCTGTCCTCATCCTGAGCACTAATGGACTCATTGACAGACTAGCGAAGTTTCTCCCGACGTCGGCCGCTTTCGCCGTCTCCGATCCTCCGTGCTACTATTGCTTCGACAGAATACTTCGCCCCCGTTGTCGCACTTGTAGGACCATCACCGGAGAATTCTCCCACCTCCATTGATGAACTCCGGAACACCTCGACGGCATCCTGCTGAACCCGGTACACGACACCATCATCGGCGTTCTGCTCTCACTACCAGGGGCAACAGATAATAGAGAGGTGTCGGAAAACAGGATCGGAATCGAAACAGAGATCTAATATAAGACAAACCTCTTCAAGATTTCTTCGGCACCTACAAAAGTTACAAGGATATGCTTTTCCCTACCATAAGGGAGATCTGGAACCCGGCGGGCACTTCGTCCAAATATTCTGAGTCAGGGAGAACTCGAAGATTGGCTGACTGATAGCGACGGAGAATCGTTGAACCGTCGAAGACATGCTGGAGCTAGTTCCATCAAGCAAAATGATCCGCGGAAGGATTTCTCCTTGAATCTCGGCACTGAACCGACGACGGGGACGAGTGTCGAGACTTGTCCGACTGGCACATACATCTCATCGGAATGCTCACTCTGGCTGTTCCTTGAAAGAAATGTCACGGCTCTTGGACCACTCCCAAAATGTTGAACAACATTTCAAACATGACAGCCGCTGCTGTTTCAAGAGCGCAATCCTCGTCGTCGATCTGTTTCTCTAACTTAATTCGTCGCTCGCTATCTCTTCCTAGCTTCGCTTCGCCTGACCGAGTTTCAGTCGAATGAATGCCAGGAATGAATGGAACGATAAATGTCCATGTGTAGAGCTCCCCACGCACGAAACAGAACGGATCGGCACGGGACGCACGTCGTCCATTTCGAGCGGAGCAGGAGGAGGTAAGGGGCTGCTTCGGCCGGCGCATATAGCCCAGAGCAATCAAGCTGCACATTGCAACACGTTCGTCTCCAACTTCCAATTACCCGCATTATTTATGCGGCGATTATCTCGCCGCAAGTGAGATTATCTCACAGCCGCGGCCATGGAGGCGCGGCGGGAGTCTTCTAGCGTTTGCAGCCGGGCCTTGTTACTCCCGAAGGCCGACGTTGAGCACTGCACGAGTCGATGATCGACGGTGTCCGCTTGGCTTCACGGAAAAGCCTCCAAGTCGCTCCAGTCGCGATCGCGGACATTCGTAAATAATCTCGAATGAGTAAACCTGCCGATGAGTGCAGGCACTGTTATTCCTCAGCGGTGCTGTTGTCGCCGTCTCGCAAGCCTTTCCCTGAGGGATGGGACGGGCCACCGTTCCCCGGCGGTCCGGGCAGATTCGAGCCGGCGACTGCAACATGTAACAATGCAGTCGGGATTGCGAGCCGATTGGAGCACGGCCGGCTCAGCGAGGCCTCGGATGGGGAGGAAAGCGCCGAGGAAAAATTCCATGGCTAAATCCAAGTGGGCTATTCCAAGACCGACACGGTCAGGAAAATTGTACCGATTTGATTCAACTTGAACGCAGACTCCATTCAGTCCCTAATGAGAAGGAGGGAGACGAAGAAGAGGACTCATTCGACCATTGCCTCGGCGCGACCACCGCGGCGGCGACGATCTCGATGGTAATTGCCCACTCGCTTGCCATCCCCTAAGTAACGTGCGATCACAGAACCTTATTCAGTGAGCGGGATGAGGCACTTACCTTACTTGCGCTGCTAACGCCGCGCCGCTGCTCTTGATGATCCTAGAGAAGAGAAAGATGATGATGGCGCACTGCGGTGGGGTGGTAGCGGCGGCGGTGACGATTGTGGTAGAGAACGACTGGAGTCGAGGAGACCCGCTCACTGAGCTACTCGAGCGTTCGGGGGGCACAGAACTCATCACCCTTGCATTACAAGCCGACGAGAGCCCTTACGAACGCTTCGACCGGACGAGAGACCCACTCATCGCTCAGTCCCTGTATGTTCAGGGGCGTACGAGTGGGCGTCCGTTCAACTGGTTCCTCGCCTGGGAGCACGGCTCTCTAGCCTGAGTTCACAGGGAACCTTCATAGGAAAGTAAAATGAACGCGTTGTCGGGTGGGCGGGTGGTTGATTTGGTTGCTTGGTAGGTTGGTCAGTCGGTCGGCGGTCGGCCAAACGGCTGGCTGGCGAGGGACGTAGCGGCAAACAGATGCTGATCGAGGAAAACTGCAATGGCGCCGAGCAATCTTGTTTGTCTGAACAGGTGCACAAATGTTTATCCCTCGAGAGGGTGGAAGATTAGAGAACAAAGTTCCCAGGGTTCACTTCCAGCCGGGAGATGGATTCCGCACTCTCTCGGCTCTGTGAAAAAGGTCGTATACGGTGTTGCCGCTACCGTCGGCGCTGCCGCCACGGTAGCCATCAGCGGCTTTGAGCTTGCCGGTCTCGCGATAAGCCGTTTACGGCGGGGAAAGCCAATGATCAAATGAAGCTCAATCGCTCTGTCTTCTTGAGCACTCATTCGTTTCTTCCGATCGAGTATCCTCACACCGTAGTAGAAATAGCTCGGTGGCTAACCAGGCAGGAGAGAGACGAAGTGAGCGAAAGAAATAGCCGAGAAGGAGAATGGTCATGGAGTGAACAAAGGAGTGCAAAACGACTTCGCGGGCTAAACGAAGTACACAAGATTCAGAACATTGCCTCGTCTAACTACCATCGGCCTTAGTTGGACTCCGAAGAGTAGTCGTAGATTCAGTGATGAGAATAGACTCGGCTCCGACTGTAGGCGGCAGCAGCAGCCGCAGCGAGAAGGAGAGCAGGTCGCGGAAGAAACTATCCTAAAACGGAGCGTAACGTATTTTTTTCTCCATTCACAAGGAACCGAAGCTAATGGCAGCGGGAACTTGACCAATCTCCACTGATTTGAATACTTTATTGAATCCCCCATCAGCATGAATACAGAAACGATGGAAAAAGAACCGAGTTTAGGCTAGGAAACGGAGAACAAGAAAGAGTTCATTCGCTCGAGTTGCCCGATCGAAGTTGAGAGTATCCCCGAGAGCTTCCAGAACGAGGAGGGAGGATTCCCCGGAACGGTCGACTCACCGAGTCGGAGGCGTAGCGGGCGTGGAGGAACAAAAGATTCGAGAAGCGCGAACGAAAAAGAGGAGACCATGAATGGATTATTCGTTTCATTCGATAGAGACCGGACCCTCAAAGAGGAGACGTGGCGTAGAAAGGCTTTTCGGAGCTTTGGAAGCTTGCAGTTTTCTTCTGGAGCTTCGTCGACCAACCCCGATGAGGGGAAGCCATTGGGCATGTGAAAGCCGCGGGAATCGTCTTTGCGGAGCAATGTTCTGAGCAATGTCGAGCTCGATGAATTCAGAGGAAGCTCCGCGGTGCTAGCGGAACGGAACGATGGCACTGGCTTCAGACGATGAATTTCTGACAGGTCAATTAAGGTTTTTATTGACGGAAACCACGAGGCGTTGCAGACCAGCCGCTCAGACAACACGAGCTAGTAACCTAACACGTCCCGCATTCAATTAACATTGTTCTAGAGGAGCGAAGTAGTACGTTTCAGAAAAGATCTTCGGACGAGGACGGCTTTTTCCTCTCTTACTCTTCACGTTCCTCAGAGATGTCAAGAAGATTTTTATGTCATTTGCATATGGAACCCAGTCGACTAGCGCCGCTAGTCGACCAGCCAGTCTGTCAGCCTGCCAGCCAGATTACGCACTGTGACGTATGGCGGGACACTGCTGCCGCTCAGAGTCAGCGGAGCGGATGAGTATGACTCTGGGAGTACGCCAAGCTTTTTCCAGGAGTCTCCATTTCATAATGAATATTCAACATCGTACTTTCTAAACTTTCGTCCGCTCCTTACGCTTCGCCGAACACACATTCAGTAAATCTGCGAACTTAAATCCGCTCCGGTCCCGATAGGAATCTCGCTCCGATCCCTGGCTTCGAATGTGCTTGCGGTGGTGACCGCAGACGTCTGTCGAATTTCGATTCGGAACCCGAATCGAGTGGCAAGTTGTCTCTATGCAGCGGTTTACGTCAGCCTTGGGCTCGCGGCGTGTGTGACCACCATCGCTAAAGGAGCTTTATGGAAAAGGTCTTGTACGATACCGGACGACTCAATGGTCGCGCCCTAATGAACTGAGCAGTGTGCGGAATTTATTTGCGGCAGTATCCCTGGTGGACTCGGACCAGGCGAACTCGATAATCGAATTAATTGTAAAAACACGGCTCGACTCCGACTCGATCGCTGATCCTCGTCCGCAGAGCTCACCTATTCGGACAAAAAATAGTGTTGGGATACGTCTCTCAGAATCAATAATGAGCGCAACTCACAACATCTCAATGGACCAGAATGAATTAGATCAATAGCGTTCGGATTCACTTTGTTCTCGACAAGCCTCCGTCGGCTGAAATTTGTGTTCACCCCGGCTCAGTAAGAGGGCAATCCGCAAAAAAGAACGATTCCAGTCGGACCGGTCTTAGTCACGAATGGTCCGCGAACAGCGTGTCCCGGGGCGATTTAAGCTCTCGAAAGATTTCCGAGGGAACTAATGGCGAAACATAATCTCAGTCAGTCACTCCCCACTCGTCGTATTACTGCCATCGGTCGTAGCCGCCGCTACCGAGCCCGCTATACATTTCTGCCGCCGCGCCGCTCACCCGCCGTCGTAGTCGATGGAGCCTAAGGTGTCTCCTGTGCGGCGATGGGCTTTCAAAGAGAATGCGCGATCACTGGTGGTATAGGACGTGGGGGGCAAGGATCAGTCAGATCAAATCATATTAATGCCACACTCGCCACTGTGTCCGATGTCGAGGAAGAACGAGTTTTCTGAGCCGGCGGCGTATTCAAGTCATCTAAGTAGGAGCTCTCCCGAGCGGGGGTATGAACAGCACAAAGAGAACCGAAACTCCGCCAATTCCAGAGGAACAAAGGCTCAGCCAGCGACCAGGAGAATCGCGATCACGAGTTCAAGACTCCGCTCGGACCGCTTTGCATGCTCTCCTCCTCCGCCGCCGGAGGACTGCTCTGGAGGGAAGCGACGTAACTGAGGTATAATAGATGCCGAACTGCGAGACGCAGACTTCTGCTCTCCATGCTTCCTGATGCTGGACATCCGATTCATAGCGATCGGTGAATGATCGGAGTCCACTTCCTCCCTCCGTCATCTCGCAATATCAACCCGAGGATGAGAAGTTTTCGTCCAAGTCTCGACGGGGTCTCCTTGCAGTTCCGATTCGGCTTGGCTCATGCGGGCTCTTGGCACTAGACTGACTCAGGCCTCAGGGAGCGGAACTCAGACGAAGGCGCTCGACGGCTCGAGAACTCCGTCAACTTCAGAGCTCTTGATTGGATACCTCAATGATAAGAATGAAGGGAAGATTTCATCGCTTAGTCTTGCAGACCTTCCAAAGAATCCTGCGACTCCCTGTTATCCTGCTTCGGAATTTAATTCCCGGGAACAATCTACGGGGTATATGCGTCGGAGACAATATACTCGCTACTTCAAATTAATTCAAAAAGATTTAGCTCGAGCTCCGCTTATTATGAGCCTCCCTCCCCCCATCCTTCCCGTCTCGAGAGGAACATCCGGCTTGTAAGGACTTACAGGTGGACCAGACCAGACTGCTCTTATTCCTCATGCAACTGTGAAGTCGCGTCAAGCCGGAAATTCCTGTCCCTGGCTGATCGGATCTGCCAAGTGCGACCCGCCTCATCCCTACCGGCGGTATCCAAGCGTTCCCCATGCTGGAGCAGGTAGACTCGATTCATGCCGGACATTTTTCTGCCCCTCACACCCCCGCCGGAGCACTGCTCATGATCTCGCTTGTCAGGAGACGATCATTATGTTGCACAAGACAGATAGACAATAGGTCGTATCCGAGTTCAGCATCGGCACGCATCAGTGGCTCCCGGGACGATAAAGATGTCTCGGGCCACCGTTCGTTGCTGAATACATCGCCAGTGGAGTCGGGGGAGGGAGAGCAGATGAACAACACTAAGGCAGAACAAGTGTGAGCCGCGAAGGTAAACATTCATTTGCATGTGTGCCAAAAGTAAGTATCCTCGAACACTTTTTCTCAAGGAGCTAGCCGAGATCTCGATAGCGGTTCGAAAGCTGGGGAGTAATTTGTTCTGATTCAAACCATTAGCTTGACTCGGATATGCTCTGACGAATGGTCTGTGATTCGCCTTCCGACTCGAGCTTCACGATGCGCCTTATTTTCCTCCCGAGGAAAGTGATGTTGTCCCAGCTGGGGAGGTTAGTGAAGGACAAGAAAAGTTATCCGAGGCTCCTAAAGTTCCAGAACTCCAAGCTCACGCGTCGCCAGCTCCAGTCAGAATTAACGAAGTCTCGGAAGAGTCCGCAAGCGACTCGGGGGAACGTGTTGTGCATGCGAAGTAATTGCCCTTAATCCGAATATCCTTTATCTTCATTTCTAGTGGACATGTGTTGCGATTCTCCAGATTCCTCTCTATTCCCGTTGCCTAGCAGAGCAGGTTGCTTTTCAATATCCTCTGTTCGTTCCGAATGCGTTGCCCACCCTTTGCTTATCGAATCACCCCGCCGGCCCACCAGCCAGCAAGCCAGTCCAGCAACCGACCAACCAGCCATACAACCCCTGGGTTGTGACAAGGCAGTGCGTGACAAATGACACTTTTACATTAGACGCCAGCTGAGCCCGCCTACTTGGCTTACGTCTCAGTCAGTCGCGACCGACCGACCCGCCAAACACGCGCATCTCTGACCAGACCGGCTCAAAACTAAAGCCTTTATGCCCAGCGGGGGGAACTTCCCCCTCCCTGAGGTGCTCTTCGGGTGAATTGGAATTAACTGGAGCTATAGCATGATCGAGGTAAATTGAATGGTGTCTGACCAACGATTCCTTTATCCTACTGGAAGCAGCGCCCGCTCCTCCTCGCTCCCGTGGAGCAACAATCTTGGAAGGAATGCCGAATACAATGCGAAATCACGGTCGGCTCCTCATGCAGAAATATTGCCGTTTTATTCGGAACAGAACGCTGCGCGTCTGACATTGAATGGGAGCTCTTGAGGATTTTTATTCGAGCGGCGAATGGCCATCTATTTACCGGATGGGGATTCTGGCTCTTGGCTCCTCCGAAAGCCCTTGAAAAAGTCTGGAAGTTGTTCCACTCAGAGAATCACTTGCCCGTGACAGAGCTCTCGAATCCGCCAGGCTAAACATCCTCATTAGAATGCTGGAAACAAAAGGCTTGACGAACCTCTGCAAAAGTACGTATCCTCGCGGCGCTCCAATGTGGTCCTCCCCCTTCCCCCCTCCTGCCTTTAGAGGAAGAACGTTGATATTCCCCCAAACACGTGACGGCAGAGAAGGACGGAAATTCGAGATCGAGAGGGCTAACTGATTCTGCATGCGCCCGTTCTTGGGAAGATCTCCGAAGCTAGCCCGATCCACCGTAGCGAATCCCTGCGCCGGAGCACTGATGATCGGAGCCCGGCACTCGATTGAGCCCATCACAGAGATGCCGTGACACCACTAAGATCGGCCGAGACTGGATCGTGCAACGTCCATGTCTCCGCCTATCCATAGTCGTTGCATCAGGTACCGAAGGACCTACAGGAACCGGAGATATTTTTATCTCTAGCGGATGAGTGAGTGGTCATGCAAGAGAAACGCAACCGTGGGTGCATCGCTCTCTCTGGGACGGTGCTTCAATCAGTGTTTCTTGATCCATTGAACCAAACCTAGCGCGGATGGCGTCGGCTGGTGATAGCATCGGACCAGAAGAATTGACGGACATTCAGTACGTGTACGACCGATGCATAATTTACGGTGTCTCGTGCGCTGCCTGCATAGACAGATACGGAAAGCGTACACAGACCACCGGCTCGATTCTTCTCCCAGAATTGTAGATGGTATGCCATTGTCGGCTTCCGATGACATTTGCCGTAGCGCGATATTGACAATTCGGGGCCATAGTGTCCATCTCAATCAAGCCCTCCGGACAAGTGTATCATCGTTGTCCCGGCAGAAGGCACGTCGCGTTCTTCCCGCTGGAGACCGGAGCTCTCTTCCCTGCCCAGTCGGAGACCGCGTGCGAGGGGGCCGCTAGTTTAGCGCGGGATCTCCTGAGCATCTCCGAGATGAAGTCGTGACTCACGACCCGTGAAACGTACCTAGATTCTCAACAGACCGCAGCGGGATCTGGAGGTCCGGCGAAGACGTGGGAGATCTCCGGACCTTATCCGGGACTCAGATTAGCCGCTAGCCTCGCAATCTCACGGAGCAGAATCACCTCAGGGAGTGAACTCAGGCCAATTCTCATCCGAATCTATGCGACCCGAAACGGCTCTCTCAGTTTTCTGCCACGTGATGATTAGCGCGTGGCAACGGCGCGGCGCTGGATGAGGGCGTGAAGAAAATGATCATTGAGATAGCTAACAGAGGATCGGTGGCGTTTCACGTCATGCTCCGCGGCTCAAGAAAAGCGAGAAAGTTTTTTTTCTCTCTCTGATATCACCCCATAGACCTCTCGCTGGGTTGGATATTCCAGCAATACTGTCGGTCGTAAACGATCTAGAGTCGTTCTCCTCTCGTACTCGCTCGTTTTGGATCGATTGATTGGGTTTCAATGTTCGAATACATGACTGAGAACGAAATGCGGCGCGCGGAACTGAGCGAGGTGCCTCTTTACGGCTTGCCTGAGGTGGAATCATAGCTCGGCCAAAAAGGAAGTTCTGGCGCTGTAACATCTTGGACAACGGAGGAAGCAAATGCCGTGATACGAAAGAGAAGCTTTGTACTCTTCCAAGTCAACAAAGGGGCCGTAGAGGAAAAAGCGAGGGGGAGACGAGAAAGGCAGAGGGCGAAAAAGAGACTTTATGCAAACAGACTACAATCCTGGCGGTTCGTAGCCGAGCAACGTCCGCCAGCCAGCCGACCAGAGCAACGTGACCTCTAATTAGATTCCTCTTACGCTGCTTGCGCGCTCTTGCACTCCCTCGCCGGTGCACAGCGGCCGCGTCGTCGACGTCTTTCTCCCTACCCCCCACCAACGTCTTATGGAATCCTTTTTCAAGAGGAGGTATAGCTGAGCTTCAAACTCTTCTTTCGGAACATGCCGAAGTATGCACCCCTCAAAGACGAGTCCAGAGATCGTATATGCGCACCGCGCGGAATTCATTCCGCAGCATAGATACAGAGTTTTTTTATTTCTCTCGAACGGGGACCTTCCGTGTTTTCCTCGGCGGCGATCGCTAATGTCTGTTCACTGAGGGTCGGACGGGACGAGTATCAGCCGGAAAGGAGCGTAACCTCCTGAGACGGATCTCGGAACAACCTCCGCAGCGTGTCATCACGTGCCGCCATGTCTGTATGAAGAGCCACGCATATTTCGGGAAATTCTCGCAGCGCGTGAGCGCCTTATTCAGGATTCTGGTCGCAGGCTATCCCCTGCCTTGCGTTTTGATGAATCTTGACCGTTTCCTCAACTACACTTAGGTATTTCTCCGAAGTGAATATGGTTCATGATATCCTCGCCGGAATATTTGACAAGGGAACTATCCACCCGGCTTAGCATAGGTAGATAGGCATCAGCTAAATGACTTCCCCGAACGAGTCTGCCAGAGTCTTCTTCCCTTAGTCTCCTCTAATATGCTGCGGGAAAGTCCCGTTGGCCGAGCGAGGAAAAACTCGGGAACAAGCAATTCCACATGAGCGGTTTGCTCTAACAAGATTGTTCAAGGCTCGTCTAAGCCTGAAAGTCTCCGGCATTTATCGGTCGACATACTTCCGAAACTGTGCTCGGCTCCGGTACTTGATTACTCCGGCGAAGCGCAAGAGCTCCCCGTTCCTGCGCTCTCGACGACCGAGGCTCGGGGCTGATTCCTCATTGTTCTGAAAACTTATTTTTTCCTCGGCTTTTTTCCCTCTATAGCCCACATCATCTGCCCCGATATTCGGTAGGAAAAATAGCCTACCGCGAGCTGCAGTCGCTTCTGACGTCTCCGTAGCTGCGGAAGTTCTCAAGCGCTCGTGAGATTTTTTTCTCCGGGGCCTATCCTGGCGAGTACGCCGATTTCGCTCCGTGAATTCCGGTTACGGTATCAGGCATCTCGCTCACTGTGGATCATCGGAGAATCGATCGAGGGATGCCTTCACTTCTTCTATTTCCCCACGGTTCCAGAACGGAGCGGCAGGATGCGAGTTCTCAGTCGTTCGTGTGCGATGAGCAACTGACATCGATGTCGTATTTCTGCGAAGAAGGTTCCCTTTTTGTTCGTTCTACGGCAGCGTTCCGTTGCTCTCGTTTCCGCTCGGCTGGTCTTTCTTTTTCGTTTCCCTTTTTTCCAGAAGAGTGAAGAAGCTTTGACCTCCAACACTCTCGTTTTCCGTACTGGTTTCTTTTCGCTCCGCTCGCTCATCCTGCCATGAGCGCGCTCGCTCGCTCGCCTTTTTCGTTTACCCATTTGCTGGAGCCTCGGCTGGTCTGCTGCTCCACTCACTCGCGCTCTACCGCAGCTGACGCCCGAACAGAGCGATTCGTTCACCCCAACTCGGCCGGACTGGGGTGAAAGCAGTCTCTTTCATGTCAACCATCGACAAAGGCAGCAAGCACTAGTCGATCGAACGAACGAGCAAACGAGTGAACAGCCAACCAAGTCCACTGTGGCGGCCATCACATGGATCGAGCTAACTAACGGCATAGATTCTCCGCTTATAGAAGCCTGCCATCGAAATTGAAGCCTACTATACGCACGTATAGAATTAAGGCGTGGGTCACCTCTATCGTAGAGCAGCTGGACGTCGGATCAGCTGAATACATAATTGCGATATATGTGTGGAAGACTGGAAGAATGACCCTCGAGGATTCATCGAACGATAGCGAAAATGGGTAATCGATGATGAGAGATCATTGGTGCAAGTTCCAGAATAACACACCGAATTCCCACGGCATCCTTCGCCGGCGGAATGAGCAACAATCATGCATTGAGCGAAATGCCTTCTTAACTGATACGACGTCGAGCCGTCAGGTATGAGCTCGGAAGGTTCGAAACATGGTACATATGAAGAGAGGCTTTCTGCCGTCGAGCATGAAGCTCGGTATCACTCTTGATCGAGAAACCAAACATCCACTGAAGTAGGGCAAAGAGGGAAGCCTACTTAAGGACAATGCATGAAAACTATTTGATGTATGCGCCTTTGATCGAGTCTCTCGGTGGCCTATGGAGAAGAGCCCTCCCTCCGAAAACATTTGCCGTCTCGCCGATGGCATTAAATTGCCAAGGTCCCCGCATGAAATCATCTTAAGATTTCATAGCGTCCGAATTCATCAATGCCTGAGCAGCGAGCACTCGAGAAATCGGTCCTCGAGCTTGTCTTCCGCTCCGCTGAGAGAAAGACCCAGATTCTCCTTTCTGGAATTTCGAATTACGCGAATTCGTATGTTCAACGGGGGAACATCAGCGGAAGGGAGACGGAGAAAAATTGCCGAACTACCTACCTTGATTCGACGCGAGGCAAGGCGCAGTGCGGAAATTGCACGAGGCACGGAACTGCAACTTTTCCGAAGCTCGTTGGACATTTCCGTCAGGAGAGTTTTTTCCAAGGAGAAAAATTCAGAAAGTGAAAGCAAAAAGAGACCGAAGGTCGACGGCCCGGCGCTAGTGTAGGAGCTGTGCTGAGAGTCTTGCAGGAATGAAATGGATGATCAAAACTTGTGAGAGAAAAAGCAGCGTTGGCGTTCCTTCGCTTTTTTTCTCTTGCTTCCTCTCATAGAGTTATAGTTACTCGCAGAGCGGACAGCGAGATTAATTCAGCCTCTGTTTGTGCCCGTTCTGTCCTTTAGTAATAAGATGGGGACTTCTTGGGTCCATTTAGGGGTTTTGTGGGAAGCAGAAACAAGCGAAGCTTCAAGACCATACGGAGGGGATCTCGGGGTATGAGGCTGGGACAAGGAGAAGTTGGAATTCGGGGGGGGCTGTCAAGCTTGCTCCTTTGGCTCGTTCGCCCGTCTGTGCATCCGAGCAAGCAGCGGTTGGTCACTTGGGTGGGTGGTCTGTTGTCGCGCCGTGGCTGCTGTTGTTAATGCTAAGCAATGACAGCATAAAGGGACATGTTTCTGATTATGCCGTTTATCAAGTCGTCTACCGGGACGAGGGGACGGTGGCACTCGCTGCAGCGGGAGCTCTTAGTGAGGAGAAACCGGGGATCAGAACGGGACTAGCTGGCGGTCCGGCCGACGGGTGAAGGGGAGCCGCTAGCGGTGCAGCATACAAGCAAAACCAGGGAGAAATTCGACCAAGGAGCAAAAGGACGACTTACAGTACACTCAAGTCTCAGCAGGACTGCTTTGTTAACGAGTGGGTTTCATTCGCCTGCCAAGGACAAACCCAGTTAGAACGGACGTTATAGCTGCTGCTGATGCAGCCACCGTCTTTGCCTTCGCCACAACTGTTTGCCGAAAAGGAATTGTCCCTCCGAGATACAGAAAGAGCAGAAGTGGACGAGAGAACTCCCGTTTACACGCTCCGCGAAAAGAGCCGTCGGACGACGGCCGTGTTCCACTTGTGCTACATATGCTCTGTGCTCTTCTCCAGAGCCTTGTCACGCTTGGAGCCATCCTCCTAGGGGTTTTCATTCCTCATGTTCCTCCGCATGAGTCCGCGAAGCAGTCTTTTTGTAAGAGCATTTTCGGATGGACGTATCGAATTTTCTCAGCTCCTCCCCAAACCATTCGCGAAGAGCTCCGGGAGGATTTTGCGTTGTTTTTTCCCGTTGCCGTACGACGAAGCGTATGTTAGAAAATATGGGTGCTGACTGTCAGCATATCGTGTGTTACTCACGCTTTCCTCACCGATATTTTCTGGCAGCATTCACGCAAGATTTAGGTGCCTTCTCGGGTGAAGCAATAATGACTCGAGGAGGAGAAAACCTCCTGTAATATCGGTCGGTGACATCGATGCCCGAACCGCGATCATGCGGGGAAATGAGAGGAAATCAAGCTCCCGGACGGCGGAGGCGGCGCTTCCTCGAGTGGTCAGGTTAAGAGGCAGAATAGAATTACCACATTCATCTCTGACTATGGAGAGAGGCAATAAAAGTAGCCCGAGATTATTCATGGCTTCGCGCTCACTGTGTCTGATGCCCCGCGGCTGTTCCTCATTCACCTGCGAGTCCCGAGTAATAATAGAAACACCACTCTGGTCAGTCCCTCGTAAAACCTCTTTGATGCTCGGCGATTGCCTCCATGTTTTGTTCTTCATTGAGTCACGCGTCACAACCCAATAATAATTGTTCGGAAAATCCGTCGTATCACGAATGCACCCCATCGTTCCGTCGATGACGACTGCCACATCACAGTGAAGTATCGTCAACGGTAAGTCTCCGATCTAGGTCTGAACGGGAGAGTTCAAAGTAGTCACCTCTGGAAGGGCAGATGTTAGTCCCGCCGTATATTCTGAGCCTTCGGAGGTGTATCGGCAAAAGTTTTGTTCAATCGTTCCGTTCAAATGCTGTGGGCTGGTACTGAAAAGTTACGCTAACACCTCGGTACCCAATAGAATGACAGGGAATCATGGTCCTACACGAATCTGATTTCGACCCCTCTTCCCGATGCATTATTTTGTTTAGAAAGGAGTTCAGGGTGAATTGGAGCGTTGGAACCGTTTTTCGGCTGGGCGTCGACCCTTGTTCCGTTTCCAGCCGAACCCTACAAACTGCACTCACTCTCTCCAAAACGCTACCCATCGACTTAGCTAAGCCTCTAGCTAGCCGATAGAACCCCCAACTCCCCGGAGGCCTTCTTTGTCGGAAATCGATATCGATTAACTGTCGAAAATGTCATTCTTTCATGTTTAATTCTTCACTACGACAACAACAACGACAACAACAACGACAACAACAACTCATTCATCTTTCTAGCGATCGTGCATTCGGGACCAGCGCGAGGAGTTGGTCTGATTGTGAGAAGTACTACTGAACTTCCGGCCTCGCCGGCGAATGTGTTTTCGACCGCAGCGGATGTTCGAGTGTGGGAAGCACGCCCAGGATCTGTGCAGACTTTCGGAGAAGGAGTATTCCCGCTCCGACTCATGTGTACCTCCGAGACAGGAATCCTCGCCTGCTGTTAATCGAGCGGGTCTGAACACGTAGAACGCAAATCTGACCTTTTGCAGTCTCCAGGAGGTTCTCTACTTGTCAATCCGCCTTGTGGCGGCGTACATGTTCCATTCTTCGGAAGAAACCCGTGTAATGCTCGCGGCTCACAGAGTCCATTTCCCGTCACTCACATACGGGGTCCGGGAATCAGCGGTGGAGAAGATCGACAATGATATAACGGCCCGACGTGAATAAATTCCCGAAGTCCTCAGCGTCGCTCTGATGGCATTGCGGCACATCAAGAGCACCTCAGCAATGGACTTGTATTCGGATCTGCTCTCTCAAATCTCTGGGTACACGTACACGTGATTCACTCTCGACAAGCTCGCGGCTGTATAGAGCGAGCGGCCTCGATCGTTCCGTGTCAGCTGCAGTCTTGAGCTAGCACTGTGCAATTGGTGAGCTCCAAGGTGGTCCCACTTGACGTTGGCAAATCTATTTGTGCAGTGTTCGGCGCAATGTAATCCCCGAGGGGGATGGGGGCGGAGGGAAAGTGAAACTGTGCAGCAGCGGAAGGAGACGAAGACTAAAGGCAGGATATCAATCATGTTTAGGAACAGTTGGTGGAGACGCCGAGGGATTTCTGAGCAAACTTTAAGTTTCGTCAGCATCAAATGATGTGTAAAAATTGACAGCGTTCCATGGGAGCCTGTCGGGGTGGGAGGCTCCGAGGGTGGGTGGGCGTTCAGCTGTTTGCTTGCTCCTAGGCGACTGGGTACATTGATCGTAGTATGTAAGTGGGTGGGGAGGTCCGGGATATGCCATGCAATAGTGGCTGGGTGTAGGCTCTGATGGCGGCTTGCCACGACAAATGGCTATTCCGCTCCATCGATTGCTTCGTAGCTTCTTACGCTCATACGGGCACCGGTCCTATTCGGCGTCTTGTGTTGCTGCTTCTAGGGGGAGCATCGGAGCGCCCTGAGCGAATCCTAATCGATGCATTTTTAGGAGCGTCTCATTGATGTTCTTGGAAGTTCCTTCAGCGGCTCTTTCGACGAAATACAGCGCGAAAAACGCCCGTGACGCACGCGTCTCTAGAGTGCGTTCTGTCGATAGCCCAGAATATAGGGGATCAGTTCTCGGAGAATCCCGATGGATGATGCTCTCGGAAGCCGGAGGAGTCTCTGGAAACCTGTACGTGGACTTCGAGATTTATTCCACGCGGCACCATCAGGCGCGTATTCGAGGGGGGGGGGGCGTATTCAAAATTATTTGTTTCATACTACCTCTGTCGCCTTCTGGAACCGATTCCCGAATTTTGGGGGCCGCAGTCATCGTCGTACGCCCCCCCCCAAAAAAAAATCCTGGATACGCGCCTGGGCACCATATCCGACTTTCCGGAACCGATGCTCGTGCGAGCTCCCAGACGGTACAGGGAAACATTAGAGAGCGACTCAAAATGGCCCCGTCTCCCGACCGCGGTTTTCCCCTCCAAGAGCTGCGGAACTACAGGCTTCCTTCTGGCTTTGTCGAGCTTGAAGACACCGCGAGGAACTGACCTAAGTGATATCAAGCGTTATCAGCACGGACAAAGTGAAAGATGTCCGCGGTCTACCGGATAGTCGCCCCGCAGCCTGAATGCGTGTTTTCGCTTTGTCGCAATGTTTCCCTGTATCTTTTCCTTTTCTGCCTCGCTTGTTCCGATCGCACCCTCAATCGGCGACAAGCAAGTAATCCAGCGAGATCAGAGACAAACCGCGTTTCGCTTCTCGGCTCCGGTGGAACGACGGGGAGCGGAATATATGCCAGTGAGCGGTGCTGTGGAGTTAGCCTGGCGTCCTTCGGAATATTCCGCTTTCTGAGTGCCGCAAAGTCTCCGCGACCGAATGTTTCCGCGGCGACAAGATGCGGATACATCCATCGAATGACGATATCGACGCGCACCGTGGTAAGCGGAGGAACTTTCGATTCGATGTCAGACCTCACCGATGTCGGACTGCAGTTCAGGATAGTGATCGACGATCAGCTACGATCAGTAGTCGTGACTCGAGCTTGCGAGTAAGAGACTGTGAGGGAGTCATCGAGGAGGCGGGGACGCAGAACGTCACGAAAAATATGAGGCCTTTCCACACTATGTAGCTCAATAGGAGAGCTGGCGGAATTTGGAGCGCTTATCGCACGACATAGCCGTGGGGGCGAGCGAGCGTACAGCAGACCGACTCACGGTTGAGACGGCAATCTCCATTTGAGGCGCGTGTTCTCCCCCTGAAGGCTACAAGGGGGTCTGCGGAAGTTGTCACTGACTCGCAGTTTGAGCGCCATGGGCAAAGTCGCTGATGTCGTTCTCGCGTATACCGCCATCTTATAATATGATTATAAAGCAATCGGCGAAGAATTGCCAGACCATGCTCAGCAGTCTCATGGAAGGAACCGGAGCTGCTCGCTGTGCGCGAGCATTTGTACTTGGAGACCTACGACGCGGCGTGCTGATTAGTTCTAAGTGATTCCTCTTACTGTGACACTTTCCCGGGAGAAGTGACCAGGGAATGGCGCATGGAATTCTCCAGACTCGGAGTAATTCGTCGCCTCCATTATTGGCATCCCACATACCTGTGATTCTCCGAGCTTGCTGAATCTCATCCGGGATTCGGGGGCCCTCCCACCCCTGTTTTCCGTCCGGCTGATGCATCTATTCGACGGGAGCTGTCTCTGGAAGGTTCCGGTTCCGGCGCGATAGAACCGTCGCGTCGGATGGTCCAAAACTCGTGGCGCGGGCGACTGCGTTTCCCCGGAGCGACCAACTTCCGGGAAAGCAATCCATAAGACCGAGAGACTGAGGTGGCACGCAATCGAGCTCCTACCTATTCTGATCGTACCTCGGTGCAACTCGAAGCAAAAGTCCATCTCTCGGTCCGGAGGAGCCCTGGTCGTACGGAGAGCCTCCACCTCGAATACTAAAAGTGTCCGTGACATGCGAGCATCAAATGAAGTGCTCGCGGGTGGCAATGAAGGATCGCGAGAGAAGAGAGAGTCTGAAAATTCTCGTCGGGGTGCACCGAAAATGTAAGGGACAAGGAGGAGCAAATGAGGCTTTTCCGCGCCGGGAATCAGAGGAGAAATACGAAACAAGCAATCGGACGGGAATCCAGGGGAGGGCTGCGCGCGGAGGTATCGCTTCTCCTGCACAACCCAACGCGGAAATATAACGTGGATAAGTAGACTGTAGTGTAAGAGAATGCGTAGCTGAGCGGGAAGAGAGATATAGTTACACAGCGGTGCGAGCGAACGATGAACAAAGGAACGAGGAATGCAAATTCAATTTTTCTTCTCGTTGTGTTCCTAACGGCTCCCAGAAGAGACATCGCGTTCGGCCTTCGGGCGTGCGTGGAGGAACAAAAACACTGAAAAACCACGTCGCTCCTTCTCCCGCTTCCCTCCCCACGGTCCAACTCGGCAAATATCGCAGAGTTGGGAAAGCTCTCTGGGCGTGTATTCACGTTCCTGATCGATAACGATTCCCCATCATTCGCTGGCCCGCGATCGTCAGCGGAGGCTGCCGCGGCATACAGATCCTCGGCCTCCAATCTGATGGGGCGATTGGGTGAAGTTGATCACTCGAGCCTACATACGTTGCGAGCTCCCCTCAGCGTCGTCGAGTCATCTGGAGCTATCGAATAGAGATGGCATTCGCTCGAGAGGGAACCTACGACAACCCTGGCGGACATAATCACCGGTCAGCGAATCCCTTTCACTAATAGGCTGAATTCAGCGCTCGTTTTGGGGTCACTCGCGTGTCAACGGAGCGCGTACCATTAGACCTATCAACCCACACGTAGTCGTATTGCTCCCGGACTACTCGCCAATATCAGCAGGAGCTGATCAAGTGGAGAGGAGACCGGCTCTTCACACGATTCACAAAGCCAGCGTCAAAAATTCAAGTTTTTATCGCTCAGCGAGACGGAAGACCCGTATCGACTGTCTTGCTTATCACAGCGCTGGATCTCGGCGCTCAAGCTCACTCGGGAGCTCGGAGCTCGTTGGGCTGGTTGGCGGCTCGCTTCCATACACTCTCATTTTTCCAAACTTTTCCCACTCAACTTCTCCTGGCGAACATATAACGCTCATTCGCATATTGTCCCCTGCTTGCGGTTTGACGTCTCCTACGCATTTCGCCATCCCTCGCTTCTTTTGTTGTTCGGAATTTCCATCAAGCGAACTCCCTCATTACTCACTGGGTCGGCGTGGAAGACTTCATTCCTCCATGGGATTGTTGAAAATCTCATGTAGGTCGTCTCGTGATGCCTCACTGCTCTGCATCCCGGATGGGAACGAGATCAATGCAGGTCTTCCCCGACGCTCTTAGCCTGATCTGATTCGATTAGGAGATTTACGAGGAAACGACTTGACATGGGCATCACCCGCTGCTTCCAAGGTGCCTACACCGGCTGGCCGCCTCCACGTGCTGATCCGGGTGGCCGGTCACCACAGCAGACCCGGTCTCGGCCCATCCGAACACACTTCTTTCTCGGACGCGTCCTGAGCAGCGATTCTCGTCATATCTATGTGATTCATCTGCCCTCCGTGAGAACTTCTGGAGCCGTAAAATTTTGCTCTTCCGCCGTTCTCTCACCGTGAACCCCCTGGTTGGAGTTCGCGAAAGTTTCCCTCAAGCATGCCCTACATTGACTTCGAAACCTCTCCATCAGCTCTGCACACGTTGGACGCGTTGAGCTGGCGTTGAGATGCCGTTAAATATGGCGTGTGGACGGGGGATCCTCATGACGATGGTATGACACTGGCCGTTTTTGAAGGCAGAGAGTCTCAGATCAGAGGATCCGAGACGCTCATCGACAGAGAAAGACTCCATCGGGCTTCGCTCCAACGGTAGCGGGAGCTAATTAATTACACCTACGCAATGGGTGGATTCGAGAATTCGATGCAGTTTTAGGCTCATGTAGAAACAAGCGATTGAGGAAATTTGGAGCTCTAAATGATTAAAGCGAGAAAGGATCTGCGCCCCCCATATGATTGGAGATTTCTACGTGAAACCTCTCTCTTGTGACATCGGCAAACAGGAGGGGGGAAAGAGAGGCCTTTCTGGGGGAGTGAGGGGTGGAATTAGACCCACGACAGGCGGAGACAACCGTGTCGGAGAGTCGTCTGGAATCGGCGACGTCCCGATTCGCCAGAGCTGTTGTCGACACTCAAGAGCCACGCGCAGGTGAGAGTCCAATACTTTGGTGGAAACTCTCGAAGGGCGATACCGTTCAAGTTCTGGGCGCTGCCTGTCCGCGGCCGCGTTTTTCCGAACTCAAATCGTCGGCCGGCTCATGGCATTGAGGATTATTACAATGTCCGTAATTGAATAACGCATGGTTCGTGCTTGTTCTCTCTCAGTCAGTAGGCCCGTGTGAGAGCAGGCCGACTATTGACGACAAGTGCGACAGTGAATATGATCGAGCTCGAGGAATACGCTCATCCACACAAATTATCTAGGAGGACCAGTGCACGCTTGCCAACCCTTCGCCTAATGAGCTTATCGAATTACGCATCCAAGACGTCGAATGCTCCGGGTTCCCGTCGATGAGTGTGTACTTGTGAGTCCGCTCGTCTGAATTTCATTTAATTCAATTGACGTTTCCTCGCAGCTGCGGTTCGCGCTGCTCTCCGCACTCCAAGCCTACACGGCGTTCATCGAGGAAGCTCCTCCAGTTGAGCATTTTCAGCGTTTCTTCTCATCTTTCCCTCTTCGCTATCGACCCGGCATTATTTCGATCGAGCGAAGCGAAGCCCCGATTTTCCTCCGGCGTTTGTGAGTTGTTGTCTATGCGGCTCGTCTTTATTCAATTTGGATATCGTCTGGGCCACGATAGACGGGTGGTCCTACGAAGAGATAGACAGGCGCTCGGATCGTTGTCGACGTGGGTGGTTTTGGTTGAATTGACTCGAGCTCACCACTTCAAACCGGCGCAGCGCTTGCCGGGCTACCCTCGCTTCGACTGTCGGCTCGCACTGTCGAGCATGAGCATGATCAAGCTCATAAGCGCAACCATGGACATTCAATCACCGACAATTCGAGGTAAGGATAATTGTTCACTATTCGACCAGTAGCGAGACAGCGTAGTGAACCGGCAGAGCGTGGTGTGTACGACAGATGTGAAGACAGCAGGGCAAGCAATCCACCGACCGAGCGGACAGACGAGCGAAAAGCTGAGGGAGCGCAGCTAAAGTGAGCGATCAGCTTCATTAGCACTCGATCTCGTGCCTCTGGCTGTGTTTCGAGTAATATCACGCGCGAACCGAGGGGTAGTCGGACCCCCTCCCCATCGGTCCACTCCGCGATCATATTCAGAGCTTTGAGGATCAGGCTCATTCGTCCCTTATAGGAGATCATGACAAGAGAAGGAAGCTGGACGATATTCTCGCGTCGCTTTCTTCCCGCCCAGTCTAGAATCAGAACCGACCCGTGTAGGTACGGTAAGCGGAAGACATAGCTCCATAATAATTTTTTATTGCCGAGCCGAGATCGAGTGCAGTTCAACGCCATCCGTTTCCGTTCTCTCCCACTACTCAGAGATCGTGCATTTTTCCTTTCGTCTTCAACTCGCAGGTTATCCGTGGATATTCGAAGGCTCGTGGAGTTCTCGTTGCGCAGGGGAGGTATGAGATAACGAGCGGTCCGTAACCAGAAGTGGGAAACTTTTCCCACGGAATACGCCTTCTCCCGAAAATACATCGTAGAGCAGAGGTTTCCCGAGCGAACTGGGACGTGATCCCCGCCCTTAAGACTTGTTTCCCATCAGCCGAGAATTTCTCCAAGTTCTCTCTCGGGGAGACGTATCTTCCGAAGGGAGTCATTCCGAGCCTCAAGGTCCTGACATTCACTGCGCGAGAGCTTTTCCCGCTCGACACACGTCATAGCACTTCTCAGGCAGTCACATTGCTCAAAGAGTCAAAACGACGACCGCCCACAAGACGTCTCGAATGCTCCGAGGGCAAGGAGTTCAAACGGTGGCGAAGTCCAGTCCCATTTCTCGGTATTCCGTGTTTGCAGGCTGGAACCGTTTTCCGAAATTTCATTCAGAGAGCTCTCTTGGAGAATTCAATCAAACACCGATCCCGACTTTCTAGAAAAGCGACTCAATTCGCTTCGGGGATGCGAGGTGAGTATCCGCATTATGACGGAGCCTGGAGCGTTCGGACGTGCGACACGGTATGTGTGTTTGTTTATCCGCTTCCATATCGGCTTTCGACGAGCAGCAGCGCCAACAACCACGAAACGTGGGGCGCCAGAGATTTGCAACGACCCTCCACGGGACTGTCATCGGCTGACGGAGTGAGCGCGTCGCTCGCTCACCGGATTGACGGAGTAGAGCCTCCGATGATCGGCGCTCCGGACATTCCCGAACAGAGGGACCTGAACGTTCCCTTCTCGGGGATTTCTGTTGTTTCGCATTTGAGATCCTCTATGTTTCTTCCCCATCGCTCTATGCCTCTCGCCACCTTTTACGGTGACTCCCAATTTCTTTGTTGTTGGCCCTGAATCCGAAGTCGGATCACGTCCCTTGTCGCGGCCGTACTGAGGTACACCAATCAGGGAACACGCCTCCGTCGTTCTGGGATTCTTGAAGTTTATTTCACGTCAGGGCATTCCACGTTCCCAGGGTGGTCACATCGCTTATCGAAATCGCTTATTCTTCATGCTTTTCATGCTCCGTCACAGTGGATTATCTCGAGGCGCGTATGCCGCGATGGATCGAGCAATATCTAGCTAGAGAGTACGGTCGACGATCGACCTCGCGATTTCAGCGAGGCAGCACTTTTTCAGAGCCCTCGCGGAAATATCTAGCGGATCGCCCCCCTAACCTTCCCGTGGAGCTGACTGTAGGTTTCCCGCAGCGTCAGCTATCTTGTAATTTTTTCCGCTTTAATGTTCAGACGCGGTCATTGGAACGACGCATTCAATCGAACTACAGAGAGGATAATTATTCGAAGCTCCAGAGCCGTCAGCCTCTGGGCGTCGCGACGCCGTGCGTGAACCCAATAGACGCGTCGTCATTTGATTCGAGGGAGGTGAAATTTCCTCGGCGTTCATTCCTTCTGTCGACGTTATTCGTAGGTCATTCGGAGCCCGTAGTTCAGGCTATTGATTTCATTCTTTGAACGAATGCCTGACCTCCCGGGATATGACACTAGAAATCTGAGCGAGGAGTCATCAAAGATCGCTTCACAGTCGGTCGATTTTCGGTTCGCTTCACATTGGTGAGTCTGAGTCGGCAGAATCATAGATTTCCGCCCTGGGAATGTTCGGAGCCTTCTCAAGTCTAGTTTGTAAGACGACGCGGATCCCCGTGCGGGAGCGATCTTTTCCGGGTCGTCATTACACTCTCCTAGAGCGGCTATTCTCGGCGCAAGATGGGCTCCGAGCGGCGGAGATTGTGTCCGCACACAATCTCGTGTGCGAGATGCTGTGTGCAATCGTATCGCCGTAGACAGCCTTCTGCTGTCTTCTAGCGAAATTGAATCTGACAGTTCTGTTCTCCTAACTATTGGTACGGAAAAATCGAGGACTGACTCATGCACTCAGGGAGGGGGACCCCAATCTCGCGGTCCAAATCAGGGAATACCTTGAAGCTGGAAGGAAAGCCAAGCACAAGATTTTTCGAAATAAAAAACGTCGATTCCCATCAATCCTCTGAATCGAGCCATTTTTTCTCGGATCCGATTGCGATACAATACAATTGACGCGCTTCAAAGAATGGCTAGATTCCGAGGACATATGGAAATCGAGGTTCTCCCAGGGTAGACTCTTGGAGGTAGCATCTGGCAGGCTTAATCGAAAAGCACCCCCACTCACATTGAGGCTGGCATTGCATCTCCGTGAATACTTCCGCATTTCCATTCACGGTTCTACGTGTGGATCTTTAACTTCTAGGGAAATCTTCCGGATACTGTCCTGCCTAGGTAGCTTCGATAATTCAGGAAACGCCTCTCGATCGTACTGACGGAGGAGCCCTCAATACTAGAAAAAATGGGGCCGAGAGCTTGCCTCAATCGATTACCATCAGATTTCCGTCTATCACTGCCGAAGAAAGATCACCGCAGGCAAGATACACCGAGGTCGACGAAGTTAAACGGACTCGATGGCTCATATCTGCTGGTCAATGATCCTCGTCGATGAGCGGGCGATACGGCGGCAAAGGGCGCTCATTCGAACAGGTCGCTGATGCCCCGAGTGAGCGGATGGAGGGAGTCGGAGCGACATTTTCGCAACGGAAAATGTGCCAGCGCCGCTTGATCTCCGTCTGCTTGACTGATTCGACCAGCCAACTTGCCAGCGCGCCTTTGAACAGCAAAGCTCCTTTCCTCCAGTCTGTTTCTCGCTTATTTCTCCTCGCTCGCCTGATTCTTGTTCCTATCTCGCTCTTCTTGTCGACCTTCTTATCCAGAACAGGAAGGAAGTCCTGTCAGTTCGCTAGCCGGTACACTCACTCACCCCAGGACGGTTGGGCGAACAGCCTGCCCGACGGGTCAACGGGAGCTACTGTGGTCGTCGCAAGCTAAGTCTGAGCGCGGTCGGCTCCGTCAGGATGAGGGGTCGGTGGTTTTGTCGTTTCCGTGGCCGTCTGGCAGTTGGTCCGCCATGCGGACGAGGGGAACTTGGCAGGTCACCGATCTTGTCAACATTCGGGATCGACTCCACGGGAGGAGCTGACCAGACATTCAGCTCATGGAGAGAGGAGGCGAATGAGAGCCCACCAGCAGCGAATCCACAGAGACACTCCTGCGAGGAAAAAATGAGAACTTCTGAGCCGGAAGGGGCTGCAGTTCTGCTTCGATGTACCCCTACCCCTGACCGCTTGCCCAAGCCCGGGCCACTTGTTGTAGCTCGAGCTCTCAACTGCAACCCCCCTCCTTTCTTTTCCAAGAGCATCGATGGGTACTGGGGGACGGCATTTATTTGTTCGAACGAATGGGCAACATCGGTTGAACTCCTCGGGCATACATCCAGGAAGCGAAGCTCAGACATTTCAATGCCTCCTGTTACTTCCTGATGCTTGGGGCAGCCACAAAAGTCGAGGCTCAACGACACGCCCTCTCCGAATTCAGAACACCCTTCTCCCGAGGAGAGAAAGTTCTTTAAAGGCTAGAATCGTCAGCAGAATCCCCAATAGAATCCTCCTCTCGTTTCTCCTCCCAGAGAGCGCGAACAGGGTTCAGGGGACGCAATTTCTCCCAGATTTTCTGTTTTGCGCTGTGAGAAGCGATGTTTCGTCGAGTTCACTTTTCTTGTTCAAGCGTTTGTGACATTGCCTCGATAGCCGTTCCTGTTTCCATGTAGACAGCTCCCCGTCTGATATCATGGATGGATACACCACCCTCGTTATTCTCTCGACGGATTTTCCGTATGATTTTGCCACTCAGTTGCGCGCATTGTCCTCACTTTATGATCGCGATCGCCGCTGACGGAGTTTCCCGAATGCTTCGACACACGTTCCCATTCGCTCCCACGCGGGACAAGACTCCCACTCGCCCTTGGGAGAAGTTACCGGAGATCGGAGGCACAAGGAATTCCCTTAGGATCTGAGCTACGAAGTGGTGGCCGAAACCGTTGAAACTCAGGCAGGCAGTTGAAGAGACGAACGACGGAGAGGTAGCTGGATAGACACGGCCCATCCCGGGATGTAGGTGAGTGTTCTCGACGTTTTTCTCCAATTTCCTCTTGTGGAACCTGCTCGCAACTGACGTTTGCGCTCAGCGGAGTCTCCCCAAAACTTCCGTCGTCGCTCCCCTTCTACTCTCTCTCGTGGCTCCCTCCCCCCTCACCTGATCCTAAATCTCTCCCGGCCAATCACTTGCCCGCATTCGCTGCCTCCATCTCCTCTCCGACGCTTTAAACTCACTTCTTGCCCGAGTTCTGAGAGACTTCAAAATTCTAACCACGTCTGGAGCAAACTTGCTACAAAGACTCGGACGCCGATTCAAAAACAAATAGTACTATATGTAAACAAAGTTCTGCCAAGACGGGAATGTTTGTCATGTCCCGGAGTTGCCGAACCAGCATCCTTGCGGCTCGAATCGAGATGTCACTCGAGTGGGGGGGGCTTGCCAGTTACAGATTCGGTTCTACATATGTCTCGGACTAGAATCCGGACCGCCTCGGCCCGACTCATCCCTGAATGCGCTCGAGCCGGATGAAGGACACTGCCTTTCTCTTGGTTTTCCCGAAAGCTCCCCATCCGCTCGGTCTACATCGCGACCCGACTCAAACGTTCATTTAGAGCGAGAGAATGGAGAGACCACCGACGTTCTGACTGATCCAGTCATTCATCACATAGTTGCCATACAAAAACAGAAAGTCCTACAAAAACCGAGCATCGTCATCACCGCACGCTTACTTGTATTAACAAAGTGACTTCATACAAGACGTGACAATGAATCAAGCGAATTGCTCTTCCCTCAAGTTTTTGCTTCTTCGTCAAAATGTGTTGACATCCGGTGCCTCCCTCGCAATGTTTGCGACAACTAACTGTAATTACTCTTCGGTTCAGACAGCGGAAATCGCTGCGCCACTCCATGTGTTCAAACAGGCCCAAATGAGGTTTGCACGCCGCGCCGTTTGGTGGCTCCAGCTTCCGTGATCGTTGCGAAACTCCTATCGTGCCGCCGTTATCCACAGTGAGATCCCAGTCTTCCGCGTGGGAGCCGTCTCGGTGGAATTCTCTCCCAGGAGTTCCCCTTCCTTCATCTACCTGCCGTTTGGTGGACGATCCCACTCAATAATAAAGCTGGCCTTGAGCTCCAAAAAGTTGGAGCTTTGTGTTCGGATTCTCTGGTAGTTTTTCCGCCCCGCTTGAACATTATTCGCCAATTGAAAGACCGATTGTTGCTCCTTTCTCTAAGATTCGGGCGAACAAAGAAGTTTCGTCCCGCTTTCGGCTCTAAAAGAAACATGATGGTTGTCGGGGCGGTCGCTTCGCTCAATATATGTGTACGATCCAACCCAACGAGGAAAATGTGAATGCTCCGACTGCGACTTCCATTTGAAACATTGCCGATCGACGTCGACGACAGCAACAAGCGCCGACGGGAAGCGAACGTCGACGGAGAGTAGAGGAGCCACGACCACAAGGGAGGAAGGAAGGGAGAACGAAAGAAAATGGGACTTGCTAAGCCACGCAGCCGCCGACGTTCATTCCTCGTCGTCGAACTGATCATTCTTTGCGGGGCGTAACGAGGCCGAAAGGAAAATAATCCGGAAATCGTGTTGTTGCCCTCGTCGTTTTCGATTGCGGCGAACGAGCAACAAGCAATGCGTTTGGAGGACGACGGCTCTGGAATCGGAGACGAGCGAGGATCTCAGCGACGGACCGAGGGCTCGATTGAACGGGCACGCACAGAGTGCGGGAAACATCGAGTGTTCTCAAAGTTTCTCCTGTTGCTTCCTCGAGGAAAATCGAGCAGACGATGAGAGGATGCAAACAGAAGGCAAGGGAGAAAAACAGGATGGAGGAGTTGACAGAAGAAACTGCAGAAGAGAGATCCCACTCAATCCGCCGCCCAGGAGCGGAAGAAATCGGCGGAGTCTCTCCACTTCGCTCGTGCGGAGCGAAAACTTGTTCATTCCGAGTGAGAGCGTCAATCAAGGAGCTCTGTTGCTGTCATCGTTCGAATATTCGGTCTCCGCTCGACCATCAGGGGGAAGGGGATGAGGCGAGATGTCTAGCGGGTGAAGCACTCTTTGAGAAGAACATAAATCCCTTTCGTGAGTGGCCCTTCCTCACCGAAACCAAGAGATGATCTCATTTCAATTGTGCCAAGTTGAAGCCTGCACCGCGTGAACGGAAACCGCCTCCCCGGTCCCAATCCATGGAGATCCGAGTTATGTAGCCCCAAGACAATGCTCAAAGTCGAAAAATATGTCATAAGCATGGTTCGATGCGGCTGAGAGAATCCGAGCCTCAATTCCATAGAACCGCGTGTCGTGTGCATCGGCCGACTCGCAATGTAGCCGGAACGCGTTCGATGATTACCCCGCGAACGCGGCCGGTGCGGGACCTTGCCGTCAGCCTTGGTCCGTAGAACGGGAATAGGCACATGGGTCCTAGCGATCGATACTATGGAAAATGCGAGGTTTGCGAGACTCCGGAGCCACGAAACTTCGGCATTTAAACTAGGATCACCGATCGATGGGCTCTGTCGCTCCCAGTGCTCGAAGTCGGCATCCCGCCGTCGGTCGTAGTCCGAGCTGCACGTGTCTCGCCGGACGTTTCTGAACTTTGCGCGTCTTCTGTCCCGCTAAATCGCTCCCGTCAGAAGGGTCGTTCCGTGATCCTCTTCCGTGCCAAAATGAAAACTGCAGCAGCCGCCGGCCAAGGCACTTTTTGCTTCTTGGGCTCCTCTTTCCGAGATTGACTCGAACTGTCTCTCCCATTGCAGAGATATTGGGGATTCCATCACAGTTCATGCCCGACGGAATGGTCAGGACGTGATCCTGAGGATCCGTTGGAATATTCACCTACTCCATTCAGGTTCATTCTGTTCAATGGATTTCAAGGGACCATCCAGATATGGATAATCAAGTGGTCTCATTTTCGGTTCGATTCAGGGGTTACATCGAGCCGGACCATGCACGTGCGTTGACTCGCATCGATCAGATGGGAATATCGCATCGACGACCAATCGACGCGCGACGCCAGGAAAAGCCGCTTCCCGAATTTCTAACGTAGATACCCAAAGACCAGTTGATATACCTATCCGTCGATCCTCCTCTCCGAGATCATGCTCCCATCCGACTGTCTGGCTTGAATCTGCTGACTCTGTGGCCAGCTATTCAATACGAAAGAATCGAAAACGTGCGGCGCATGCCAATGTGAAAACTGTTGACAGCGTGTCGCCCTCCTAACAAGATCCGCTAAGAGTGTCGAGCTGATTCGATTAATCACGGGTCCATCTAATTGAGTTGAGATTCTGTAATTTCTCCGACGATCCCCTTGCATGGAGGATAAGTTGCGCGTGCTGAGAGCCGCCTCGACTTCGTCCAATGGCGAGCGTGGCCGGTGGCTACCGTCATACTATTTCGATTTCATGCTTTCTATAACTTTTGCGGGATCGTGTCTGGAAATTTCGAGCATCTATACGCAAGATACAGCCGATCGTGGTGAAAAAAGGGGGGGCTCGGCACCCGGGTTCATCAGATAGGTCATTGAAATCAGCCATCGATAAGACGTCAAGGGTTTCAACACCCCGAGGGACGTCCCGGGAAGTTCATCCCTCGACCGAGAAGAGTTTACTCCCGAGCGATCGGCTGACTCAGATTCTCGCTCGAGTGTTCGATAGTATTTCCGATAGATCAAGATGTAGGACGTCATTCAATTGACGGAGCAGGAATAGTCCCGAACATTTCTCCAATCGGAAGCATGACCCCGACAGTTTCGCTCTTGACCTCCGCACCACGAAGGTTGGAAGACAAAGCAATTATTTCAGCTCTCCGTCCCCGTCCACTTACTCGGAGAACTCAATTTCTCTGAGCAGAGCTAATATCATTGCAATCTGTGATGATACCGAGGTGCCCGAGCCTGGAATCGATAGAATCTTCACATCTCGACGCCGCATTCCAGCGTGGTTTCATAAATAGGGAAAGATCCTCGCGAATAGATGATCCGTCTCGTTCTCTATGCTATTTATCTTGCGACTTACACATTCACTGCGTCCCGAGAGTGGACATCGCTTCAGAACTTCATCCGAGGATCGATTTGCTCGGAATAGACAGTGGAGAATGGAGAGGAACTCCACCGAGTTTGAACGCCCGGACCCCCATGAGCGCAATAATAGCGGGAACCATTGTTCGCTCTAAGACCAATCTCCGCGGAGTGACTCCTTTAAGTGGCATCGCATGGAGTTGTTTATCGATTGTGCCAACAGGCCAGTCATCCGTCAGTCGTGTAGAAGTCCGCCGGTGTATGTGCGTGCTTGTCCGAGTGTATCCATTCGCTCGTTCGCCTTGCGAGTCTGTAAGTCCGTGTATCGACGCATGTCCGTCTGGCTTCTCACTATCGACAGGGTGATTGGACCGCACTGGTAGATTGGAACAGCCGGGGACGGCAGGAAACCGAGGCGGTGGAATCTGCAAGGCATTGACAACTGAACACAATTGACGTAATTTGGAAATGAACTTCATTCCTATTACTCAGCAAACTTTTTTGCACGGTCATTCCTCCCTCCTCCTGGCCTCTCGATTGGTCGCTGAGCTTGTGCGACCGAGTGCATAGCGGTTGGTCAGCACTCGGCTCGAATCGACTGCTTCGCTCGAAGCGAACGCGCTGCGGTGTACGATAGTGAATTTACGCGGGATAGCTCCCAATCGGGACTGTTCTCCGAACTGAGGGTCCATTCCTTTGCCGACATCCGCTGCTGTTCTGAGCAAATGACGAGGGAGCGACCCCGAGAAAACGAAACACGGACGCGTAACGGGCATTCGGGCGCCACGGTTCCACTGAAGGATCGGCATAGCCCCGCAAGAGTTGGCCTTCTGAGGTATCGTTGTCCTTTCTTCCACAACGCTCCGGTCGCTAAAATAATTTGAAATCGGAAACAGAATCGCTCAGGAGCGATTTTGGGCTCGTGAGACTCCAGACCTCAGAGAATTGACATTTTGAACGCTTCGGTGCTCAGCATATTCTGACGCCGACGCGGTCGCTTGCCTGCTCGGAGCCCCGAATCGGGGCTTCGCTGTGGAGCTCGTAACGTTCAGTTGGTCGAAGCAGGACTTATGGATCACTGGGAGCTCCCTTTGTTGGGCTGCGATCGGCATCTTTTGTGTGCGAAGCCGTCTGCTTGCGTACGTTCGTCTCCATCCCGCAACGAGGCATAGCGACGGACCAAGGCGGAGAGGGTTCCGTGCGCATTTATCAGCGCAACTTCGCGCTGACGGAGTTTTCGCTAGCGACGATCCAACAGTATTCCCTCTGATGGAAGGGCAGCTTCTCCACCGAGGACATCCTCTGGCGTTCGAGAAGTAGACACGTTACGTCCGCCCGAAGAGAATTATGAGGGATATCGGCTAGAGGGGTGAAACGTCGGCATCGCTGTCGTACCTCCGCCATTGGGCTTTAGGAAAGTTCACACTTGGTATCGATATACGGAAAGGAGGAATGTATGAACACGATTTGGTGCTGCTCAGTCTGATTGCAGAAGTGAACGGATGCTGTCTAACAGATGAGCATCTTCTAACAAACGGACATGCCACGGAAGGCGTGAAATATAGACAGGCGAGCCCGTCCATCACGAGAGCTGCGGTTTGCCGTATTAACTCGAGTCCCGGGGAAACTACGAACTGACTGAGAGAGCGATCCGGAAGAACACTCTAGCTGAATGACCAGAATCGGATACCTCCGGAGCTCAAGTTCCGACGAGAGTCGATCGATAAGAAACTCCTCGATAACTGAGGAGGCGGCTTGTTAGCCAGCATGTGGATCCGTTCCATCTGAAAAGTGATGAAGCTGAGGCGACCAACTCTAGAGCTTCAGGTGAATTCGAGAAGCTCCATGCTCGGCAGGAGAGATCCTTCATAGGAATATACTTGGAACTTTCAACGAGTCCCTGCCACGAATCCTTCCGTTCCTTTCCATAAACTAGTCATCACTCAATGGAGATAGGGAATTTCTCCACGCTGAGGCATCTGGAAGGATATTTACCATTCTGCTCTTGAAGAATTCGCTCAATCTATTTTGAATTCCGGGAATCGTCGAGAGGAGAACGCTCTCACTTATTTGTTAATATCGACTGCTGCATCCGCTCCATCCTTCATCGCTCTCAAATTTCGTCGAACATGAGCACAGAAAGCAAGTCCAGAGAGTTTTCCGGAACCGGCGAGCGATAAGGACCGGAAGCAATGGATAGAGGCGTGCGATGCATCATTTTCTTTTGGTAGTTTTTGAGCGATCCTGGAGAGAAACGCACTAGCCGGCAACCGAAGCTGTCAGTTTCGTGTCTTTCGTGCACATCGTGCATTCGCCTGTTTGCGGAATAGGCCGGCGGTTGCGTCCTGATGAAGTGAGGTGATTGTAACGTGCCGAACGTGCGGCCTTGAGCGACGCCACGGGAGATTTCCACCTGGCAGTCCATCCCCCGTGGGCTCGCGGAACACCGTACGCTGCCAAGACGCGATAATGCTTAAGCACGTCCCTCGGTGTTGGAAGATAACTTGGACGTTTTGCACGAAGTCATAACAGCAACCAATTCCACGGATTGCTCCGGAAGGATTCAGCGGAAGGGAATCGGAGTGATACGGACTCGATTCCATGAATAGAGATACTCCAGTGCGTGATACAATGTAATTCCGAAACACTTTCTCCGCTCTGCTAGAACCTGGTGTTCAAACTTCAAGCACCGGCTCGAGCCTGGGCGACGGTCAGAAGAGAACCACGTGAGAGGTCACGGAGAATACATGAGATAGCCATCAGCGATAGCCATCCCTTCTCACCATTCGTCATGCAGCCGCAAGCGAAGGTGAGAAGGAAGACGACACAGCGATTTGCATAGACGACTCGCTTCCCGAGTCGGCAGTGACAAAGGGGAACGGGCGTACGCTTTGACAAAACGGTGCGACAGAAGATACACGAGAGCTTTCCCACCGCGAGGGTTCGAGTCGAACTCTCTCTCTCTCTCCGTATTCCGCTCGCGTCGATGGTCGCTCTGGAGATATCATCTATCTCCCAACGAGAAGAGAACTCCCAATCCTCCCATTCAATTAAAGTATCTTCCAGTCAGGAGTTGGGCGTGAGATTCGCGCGAGCTTTCCAAGATAAGCGAGCGAGCAGACAAAAAGTCGAACAAACAGCCGACATTCGGAATTTGGATGCATTGTTCGAGAGGTCCCCTTGACTTTCGTTCCGCACCGTTCATTCGAGGAATCATCGCGTTGATTCTGATTTACGTCTCAGACGTGATCACAGAGGGTTTCATTTTGAGAATGGTCAAGGTGATTCTGTCCCTCTGCGCTCTCGCACAGACTTTGATTCTATGTACCTATTTCGCTGAGTTCAGTTGGGTTCTGAGAAAGCTCACTCAGTTTCTGGGAAACGAATCAACAGCGGCGTTCCCTCCGTCCGGATGTGATTCCCCCAAAGGTCGGTTCACGGAGAGGATTGAGACGGAAGAGGGCAATATAAGTCGGAGGCTATCGAGTTTCCCCCAGTCAATACGCAAGAGCGTAAAGCTGCGAGAGGCGAACGTGCGAGCTTTCCTGGCGAACTTGGTAAACAACATAAGGCTGGGCAAAAAAAAGTCGTCGATTCGTTCGCGAAATTTGCAACTCCACAGGAATCCATTCCTCTCGATCGAACAGAGGATGATCGTCGGGAAGAGATCGGACTCTGAGGATGCTCATACGTGACCCGAGCGAACCTTGTTCGTCCATAGTAATAATAATCGATGAATGACTGCTCAGCTTCCATTCAGCGTATGCGAGTTGGGCCGATGGAAGATGCAGATTCCGAAGTAGTAGCGCAAAGAACGCATGGACTGGTTGAATTGAAGGTCGCCTCGAGCGACAACAAGATAGCTGTCGGCCTTCTGGGTGAAATTTCTCTCATCTTCCGAATTCGCGGTGACGCATTCACAGTACATATGCCTCGACAGCGTCGCAATTCCACACGTCCTTACGTGTCGATCTCTCGCTTACTCGCCCTCATTTCTCGCTACGCGTTCCTTTCATGGCTCATTCCGAGCTCCTCTCCTTATTCTGTTCACTCTCATTCGACGAGATGCCCGACCTCGATCGGAGCTGTCACAGAAGGGGGAGGCCGGAAGTGTTTTTGCTCCTCGAGTCTCGGTGCGGTTGCGAGGCGCAGATCGAGATTGAGTCACACGTACTTCGAGCGATTCTCTTCTTTTTTTTCGATACGCCGACCCCGATGTCGGGATTCCAACGCTTGCTCATCGGGCACACAACGCTCGGAAAAAATAGATCTCTGTTTGGCTTATTGGTCGGCGAAGCGGTCGGTCGGGTTGTCGGTCGGTCGTTGGGTCGGTCGTTCGAGCGGCTGCTCCGTGTGTCGGAGGAATTCTCTTTCGGTGATTGAGACGACGCGCATTCGCTCGTTGTGTGGCCGGGAATCAGTCGAGCACATAATCGACTTCCACCTTCGCTCGACTTTCTTCCGTGGTTCGTCAGTCAGTGGGCGAGTCTCGTTTGCCGCATCGTTCCCCCAAAGCTTCCCTCGCAAGCACGCAAGCAGGCATGCTGTCGTTTCCTTCCTCCGTCTCTTAGTTGCTCTCTCCGTCCGTTACTTCACGTTGCGACGGCGGTCGGCGTCCCGTTGTGTCTCGAACCATCTGGCGCCATCCAGACGGGCGGCTTGTTTCACAACGAAATCTGGTGCGGAAGCAGCAAGACTCTAAAGCACACAGTGCTCTCCGATGACGGTAGGATATCCGATGACGGAAACCTTCACGGCGACTTTGGACAAATACTCGCCGGTCGTCTCGATGAACCGAAATTATAGTCGGTCTCGTCCGTCATATTCCCAACGTTCATGGGTCCGACCGGATCCAACAGTGGATCGAACCATAGGTTATTTCTGGAGCCGCGCGGGGAATTTCGAAATATTCCGATCGCCAGCGACCTCCGACAAGAACCCGATCGCCCCTCCTCAACAGACTCGATCCAGATCCTTTTCTAAATCGATCTCCGAACGCGGTAGAACGTTATGGACTGTTTGCATGGGGGTCCATATTTGGACAGGTTTCTCTGCACTCCAGCTGCGCTGGAATCATGTCGATGTGTATCGGGTAGGAAAAAATTATTGGACGAACAGCCCGGGAGTTTTGAACGCTCGTTCGAATGACCAGAAATAATTCAGTGCTGCCAATCTGAGACTGAGCTCCTCATCGGAAAATCCAGAACGATACCTCTCATCTAATATGCGAGTCAGAGCGTTCCCCCTGATCCTCGCGGAATTCGAGTCGTCGGGAGAAGCCCCGAGAGAGGACACCCGTGCCAATTCTGTGTGGCGTTAGCGGGAAACGCCGAGTTCCGGCCGATCGCCTTGCTTGCCGGTTGCTCCTCGTGAGCGGCGAAGACGAGGAGCTGCGGATAAAAAAAGCAGGCGAGAAATCTTCCAGACCGAACGCAGGTGTTCGCGGTACTTCCATGTCGTCTGGCCCAAGCTCAGATCATGGACATGCTCCACAGTTTACTAGCCCGCTTGCTTGCGCCTCCGTACTCGCGCTTCGGCGCAAACAGCCTGCGGCTAGACGGAACTCGTTAAAGGTCTTCCTAGCTGGAAACTCTCTCCTCCGCTACCCTTCCATTGGTAGGTAGTGGTGCCATGATAGAATGAAGCCGTAAATGCGGCCCGAGAAGGCGCAACGCAATCAATATCTGGCCATCAGTCGGTTTTTCCACTAAATCTCTTTATCGTTTTCCCGGAGAACCCTCATCGGCTCCGTCTTCCGGATCTGGCGGGAGAAAACATCGGCCGCTAGCATCCCACCGAAGAACTCTGAACCAATGTACACAACGGCATCGATGTAATTCTATGAGACGAGAGTTGCCGACGAGATTATCATCTGGAAAACGGTATCGACACGTTGCGTGTACACTCGTGGGTGTGCTCACATACGAGCCTAATACGATATCAATAGCGAGGTGGATATTTCCTCTGAATAGACCGTGTCCCGCATGAATAATTCGTCTCCGTTGACGCGTTGCTGAGTCGCTGAACACCGAGCCGGAAACCTTAGCTCATGGAGCTTACCAAGCATGTTCCTTGTTGTGTGTCGAGCATATCATACGCTTTCCGTTCCAGGGATCCGCTCGAGCACGGAAACGCCCAGAGCGGGTGAAACGTTCGGAGGGCCAATCACAGCTTAGATTGACCCGCAGGAACCTCGATCCCCGCTTCCCCTCTCTCTCTCTATCCAAGTGAAAAAACAACGGGAAGACACATTGGCCAATAACTAAATATCATACATTCACGAGAGCCTATCCAATCTGGTCAGGACACGCCGAGCTTGGACACCAACGGGAGATTCTCCGACATCAGACAGGAATAGATCTCTTCCACCATGGTCCACCTGTTTCGAAATCGGGTTTTGCGAAATCTTCACAAGAAGATATCCTCGGGGAGGAGGAATGAGACATCCACCGATTGGGAACGATTCCATCGAAACCGATGCTTTATGCACGGTCTAGTTTCGCAACTCTGACGACCCTAAAGCTTGCTCTCGGAGAACAGATTTGGAAGCGGAATGTCGTCCGGCTGATTGGCGAACGTAGATATTTCTCTCCCCTAGACGTCCGAGAAGCTCCGCGGGGACTGACTTGAGTCCAATGCATACCTCCTACGGTCGATATCCCACCGATATCTCGCCGATCCGGCTTTTCGTAATCTTCCGCTTAGTCAGCTACGAATTCCGACACGCCCCATTCGAAAATAGTATCTACGTCATAAGGTCTCTTGAAGAGGCACTTGTTCCACTCTGTTGAAGCGCCGCCGAAAATTCATTCGCAAAGTGAGCATCGCCGCTAAAAATAACACATTGTTGCCGGAATCATAAGACTTAGTTTCCTAAAACGATCGTCGGAAAAAAAGTCATCCTCAGCATACCGATCGAGACCGAAGCTCCCGCGTCAAAACGCCCTGACAGCTCGGAAGTGAATGAAACGACTGGGCCTTCTCAGACCTATAATTAGCATATAGCACACTGGACTCCGGGAAATCAGACGCATCCGAATCGTATCGAGACTGCTCGAAATCGACCTTATCCAAATCAGCTCCGAATCGGACAGGGTATAAAGCCAAGGCGAACCGCGAATTTGACAGGTGGGGGGGATTTCGCACCGGATTGGAGCGCGAAACCGGAACCTTCCAAGAAGTAACGACCGTGGATCGACTCCTCCTATCTTCTCGCTGGGGAACCTTGCGAGCACCCGTGCCTGGAGTCATAGTAACTCGAATCCTGACCATTTATTCACCGATCACCATTGCTCGCATGCATGCCTCCGCACGCATCTACGGCGCAATGTTCTCCCTCCGTCCCGTCGATGTGTTGCAGAAGCTCTTCGACCCTCGATGACCTCGAGCGTTCCCCATTAGGCGACGAACGGAGAGATCATTCCCCATGTTTCGGTCTGCATTCATCCACGCTGAAATTGCTAAGCGGGTTATTTTCTTTTCAATCTCCGATGCATGCGGCTCCTGCTGCGGACCCAATATGAGTGGAAGGCACGTGATTACGGGTGGGCGGACCTCGATCGACGTCCGCAGGTTTCCCTCGGACATAAGGGCTGTAACATCTACATACCTGAGTGGCGGTCCAGATCATTCGTAGTTCCGTCCAATAACTTCCCCGCAAGGCCTCGACCGGTTAGCCCCGGATGTTTGCGAAATAATGATTATTCTCAATTATGCGGAATATAATTATTTATATATCATTTCGCTTGTCTTTGAATTTTAACCGATCCGTTGGTTTCGGCTCGAATGACGAGATACCGAGCAGACGAGCTCAGCTCCACCACGCAGTCATTTGACGTGACCAGGCCAACCCGGGAAAGTTTCCTGGAGCCAGACTCATTCAAAGAGCAGGGACTGCCTAGTGGATCACGAATCTCGACCTGTACAATTGCCCTGTCGTTGGAACCGAGCCCTCCTAACGAAGGAGCCGACGGGAAATTCGACGGAATTCCACTGGTTACTGCGACGGGAATCGTAGAGGAAAGCCTCTTCATTTGGCCACCCCCTTCTTCCGGAGTGTGTCTTCTGCCAGAGTTGAACTGGAAAAAGAGAGCGACGTGACGTTTCCCGGGGCGAAGCTTGGAAAAGAGAGCGGCGCGTCTCGCCGCGTGGAGCTTCGCGGTGAGGGAATGCGGAGGAGAGCACGGGAATCAGCCCGAGATCCTGAGGCCACATGGCCCGATCTTGAACAACCGGCCGCCGCATTCGGGCCAGCGACCAGCCGAACGAGACAATGGCCATGCGGTCTACACGAATCGACATCTTGGGGGAAAATCGTCTTGACCACTCGACCATCCGGCGGTCTTCCGGAATCGATAGCAGTTTCACCAGACATAGGATCGAGTCCCGCTTCCCGGAACATGCGGCTCCTATTCCCGCTGAGTTCCCCCAATACATAGCAGAGTTTAAGCGAGAGCCGACTAGGCCGCGGAGTATTCGAAGTTGGAATTATCGAACCAGAAACCGATAAGTTGGCCTGCTGCGAACGGAGTCTTCTGCAGCTGCTTCTGATACATCCAGCGGGCCAAGACGTCGCGATGTCTTGCTTTCCGGCGGTTTCTCGCCGTCCTTGCGAGCTTTCCGGGTAATTTGGTGCAGGCCAGCTAACAAACAGGGGTTGGGGACGCGAGGCAGAACAGCGAGAAGACCAGCATCGTCGTCGCCGGCGTATCTAGGTTCTCTCTTGTCGACCTTTCACTGAGATCGGCTGAAGTTCGCCTCGTTCTCCCGCGCGCTGACGTTCAAGGTTGCCTTCATTCTAATAACACCGGGAAGTGAATCCCGGAAACACCTGCGACTCCGCAGCCCCTGGAGCGTCGGAGACGTCTCCGTCGGTTCTCCTCCCGCCGTCTCCTGCGTCAGCAGACCACTGGCGCGGTCTGCTGGAGACATCCCCTCGGTATCAAGGGTCAACCTTCGCGTTTCGTCGGGATGAGCAGTTTCACCCCTCGTCATTAGGGAGAATCGTAGAGGGGGCGGGAAGTACAGCTGAACTTATGGAATTTCCGCCTGAACACCGAGGCTCGGGACGATGAAAATTGAGGGGACGTTTCGATTGGGCGACGCATCGCGTAGATTAAAGATATTGAGTCGGATGGTCATCGGACCCGTTCGCAGCGAGCTCTGCAAAGAGATTTTCTGCGGAGTCTCGCGCATTCCTCCAGCCAGGAATTCAGCTCCGAGGGGTGTATCTCTTGGAGGAAAATAGTGCTTGCGAGACTTATCGCATCGGAGATCAAGATCCACAAAGAGAATATGCTCTCAGTCATGTGGATCAGATTTGCGTCTCGAGACGGGCCAAGCTGTCGACGCGAGGCGAAACGCCACGATGCCATGATTCAGACGAGATTAGCTTCAAAAATTCGCGAGGAATCAGATCGAGCGATGCCACCAGCGACTTGTTGTCACTCGGGAAATCCTTGATATGTTTCGAAGTTCCAGGGGGAGCCGAGCGCAAGGAATGGAATAAGAGACACTATTCACACTTCGCGAGTCGAATCGAACGGATTCTCGAGTCACTGCCTGATCTCGCCTAATATTTCCTGACAGACTTTTGTAACCTCGTCGACAGCCATGATATTCCGCGTGCATCGGTAGCATTCGACTTGAAGGCTCGTTCAAGGTGGGAGTGCGAATCTTGAATTCGTACAGTATCAGAGGCAATTAGCTGACCATATAGGAGCGTACCCACCAGATTGATCTCGAACGAAAATTCGGGTCATCCCGGCGTGCGTGATATCAGCTGTTTGGGCACAGGTAAACACATGGACCACGATCAGGACGATCAGCCACGTCGTTGGGTGGGGAGTTACCTTTGACCCTTGTTAACGTGACCCAAGTGTATATTTTTCCACCATTAAGGGTGGCTTGATGAGTACACGGGAATAGCGTTACACGAGTCGAGCTGGCTTAGGGTGAGCTATGTAAGAGGGCCTGCTTCGCTCGTGCTCCGAGAGACGCGGATTTGAAACTCCGGAGCGTACGCTGGAATTTGACATTTGGCTCCGTTTCGATATTAAGGGGGAAATGCGCGCTGCTGATGTGCTTCGAAGGAAACTATCTCAGCGCTGAATCTGCTAAGCCTGGCTAATTAAGGGTTCTTAGTCGTCCGGATAAAAGCAATGTGCTGGCTAGCGAGAACCCGAGGCCTCTGTCAGTGGGTTGTCAGGCGGGCGGACGAGCTTTCGTCAAGCCACGTCGACCGGGCGAACCCTATTCACACTACAACTCGGCACTATAATGAAGAACGGCCGAGAGATTTTGCTGCGTGCCCCGAGAAAAGCGTGGGAGACTTCTCTTCGTCGAAGTTCCCGTCGGCAGCTCCAAGCACTCTACTGGTGGGAGTTAATTCGGTGTTTCGATTGCCGAACTTCAAAATTGCTCGCCTCAACTATTCCTAGATTCTCTAAATTACTTCGCCGATTCCACTCGAAGTTTCCGCGGCGGTTTTTCCTCTCTTGACGGGGTGAAAGTGGTTCGGTAACGGGAATGTACTTCAGCCGCGTGGGCTTATATCTCCTGACGACCACCGCCCGAACAGAAAACGAGCAAGCTGAGGATACGAGTCGCGGGCGAAGATAATGGCGAGAGAAGAAAAATGCACGGGTGAAGCAAGGTCGGATTTCGCATTGCACTTTGTGAGGTGATTGATGGATTTGCGTTTTTCGGCGTTGCAGCGGTAACACAATGGACCTCAGAGGGAAATGCATTAGTGATTTTTGTGATTAATGTGAGATCCCGGTCCCGCACCATGGAAAAGCTCAGACGGAGAGGGGAGGACAAGCGAATTTCTGAATTTATTATGAGCGCCCTAATTAATCTGCTAGAAAGTGCAGTGAATACGCAGGCTCGAGCGGGAATCTGGGAACCTTGATCGACCGAAAACCGTCTTTATATTGGAGCCGATGACTAATTTGACGCGCCATTCATTCAGAGGCCGCGGCTCCGTAGCTCAGCTCCCGATGGCGAGGTTAAGGAAGATTTCGCATGTGATGCGAGACTATTGCGTAAATTCATGGAATCATCCCGGGGCCGTGATCGGAGGAGCGTTTACTAGCGGGCACAACCCCAGCAATGGGGACGCGGGTGGCTCTGTGCTCCGGAGGTCGATGCCTCAGCGTCGAGTATGCGCGAAGCCTAGGAGAGATGTCTCGATTTGGAGATTTGCAATGGAGTTCGTGAGGCTTCGTGCTCCCTCTCCCCCGAGAACAGCGGACGCGATCGAAGCCACTTTGGCCAACGCATCCCTTGCACTTGATGCATGCGCGCCTTTCTATCAAGGCACGTCTTCTTCACTGAGGAGTCGTTGCAAACCCTCCTATCGATTGATGCTTACCATATTACAACGCCGGGAACCGCTCATTCTGTCTTTTTCGGGATATAGGAACGAATCCCGAGCGAGCAAGGGAATCGGCTTGAGAAACGGCCGGTCGAACGCTTCGTACACGGGAGACCTCACTGAGACGCTCTTAGAGACCTGGGCGCATCACTCATTACCGGCCGAGCTAACGTCACAGCTCGAGAGCCTCGGAAGGTAGCCCCATACGCATGGGGCCGAGTCCCGAGGCACTCTTTCGCAGCCCTACGCCATAGAGACTGGTGTTTCTGAATCATATTTTTCCACATAGCGAACCCTCCTCATATCTCAAAGTTTTCGGTGTTCCGTCTCACTGAGGGAAAAGCCTGACGTGGGCAGTCAAAGAGATTCATCTGCGTTTTTCTCCTGTCGGCTTCTCACAGGCACATTCCATCTGTGAGCTCGGAATAGATGAGATCGGAGGCTGATAAAAAAAAATTCCGAGCAGGTTCGGCTGGAAGCCGAACCAGGGGTTCACGTGGGACACGCGTCTGCGGTTGTGACGGAATGATATAAATCGTTTATTCAATCTTATTTTTTCTAGAAATGTGTTCTGGTTGATGAGCTTATTCTAGAATAGTGAGTATTGCTCGGTGATGGCTGAAATAGGTGATATTTGTAAGAATTTCTTGGTACTGAATGTGTCTGGTGAAGATGAGATCTATAGTGGATTGACCGTTTGTGGTGGGTTGATCTGATATCGAAATAGCACAGATTTCCATCTCGGTTGCTGATCGGTCAACCGGATTTCGAGAAATACTCGAATCGTCTGCCCAAAGATCTCGAGGAAAGGAACGCATTCGACCTACAGCGGTCGCACGTACCAACAGATGAATAGCTAGAAACATATGTTCATGCGCATGCTCAGTGCCCGATTCGTCTGCTCGGCCGCGGATACATTCTACCTATGGCGATCGAACGAGTAAGCAGACGAACCGCTGGAAACAAGTTCTCTTGCTCACATGTCGACCGGAAGTTGGACAGCGTACCCTAGCGTATCGCACAGAAGTTAATTGACGAAGAATGGGAAGCTGTTATTATCATTGGGAGGCTGTTATTATCATTGGAGGCAGCATGTCTAATACCCAGCACCTCAATGTCAGTCTGGTGCATTTCGATCTGAGCAATGCATCCCGGTCAATGAAGTCGCTTCTTTTTTCAAATTTTGGCGCCTGTGGATTTCGGGACGTCACATCCGTAACACTTTTCGTGACGATGTTTACTCAAGTGAGCCTAAAGACGTGTCCCACGTCAAAAACGTGCAGGCTATCTGAACGACGCTACCGAGATGTAGCGTTGGAACGTCTCTTAACTCTCGTCCTACGAATGAATTCGAGTCTGTTCCCGCTACAGGAGTGATTTCCGCATCAAATCCCTCTTTCAATTGCGTGTACTCATCTACGTACAACTCATAAAGGTCATCGGCGACGTAGATGCTCTTTGCAGGAATACCTCCGGTGGCATAAATAAAGGCCTCATACGTCGCGGAATACTTGTGATGACGCTAGAATAACTGAAGGGTAGTATCTTATGGGCAGTTTAAGCGACACTTCCCCCCCCCCCGTCCTCGCCACCGGCCATGCGGTGTTTTTGCCGCCAGATGTTGAACGGATTTCGCTTGCTCGAGACGATTTATTCCCCGCTCGGCGTTGGGTTGATCTCCCGGAGGCAGTTTCTCAGTTCTCCGTGGGTCTGCTCGTTTTCTCGTCATCCTACAATCCAAAATTGAGTCCCATTCTCATTGTGGACTTCCGGAACAGCAAGTGCGAGGGAAGTACTTTCCTTATTCAGCAGGTGATTGCTGGAGCTTGCCTCATCTATGTGTCCCTCCAAAAGCATCTGTGTTTCCGCAATCTGCCGAGTGTTCACTGCGGGCTTCAGCGAAGTTCATCGCTGAACGAATCGTTCCCCTAATCTCGAACACCCAGCCTTTGACTCTTCCTTTCGGAGTTTTACCCCCCGTTCGATTCGTTCAGCTCGACAAGTCGTGTCCCGCGGGTCGAGCTCATCGTCGCTTCCGTTTTCCGCCAGATATCGAAATACTCAGAGGGAATCCTCAATTTACGCATTATCCGGCACTGCTCCAGGTGTGTCCAGATAGCCCTGCTGGAGATAGACCTTCAGAGACCCCAGGGATGAGCACCGAGATTGACTGACGGATGTTCCCGCGAATCCCCTTCCCATTGGTGCATTCGAGTACTGCATTGGTTATGAATTATGAACGACAGCAGGAATCGAGTTGCGGAGTGCCTTGAATTCGGTTAAGTGAAGGACGAGCCCCCGAGTAAAATTGAAGACATTATCGAGTAGAAAATATCGAGCTGAGATACTGAAGCTAGAATTCGATGTCTGAATGCTCCGCCGAACAGAAGTATGACCTCAATACACACGTACACGATTTGGGGCTCCGAACTCGGCGGAGCTCAGGCTGGTGTCGTCAGGCGAAGCAATCTTGCTTAACGAGTTAGCGAGCGAGCCGGCTGGTGACATCGTTCGGATCTGGATCGCAAGAAGAAACAAAGACCCACAGACTAAGAGGGATGCACACAGCCCGACAGTTAGTCAGTGGTTGGATGCTTCTTGTTTGGCATCGATGCAGCTCCATCAATTCATTTATCATTGCCGACAAGAGCAAGAGGGAAAATCCTCGCAACGAACAGAGAAGCCACCGAGTCCAATAATTGAATTTGCCGCTTGCGCGCGCCTTCTCATTCGACTGTGAACACAACCGATGATCTCTCGTTCCGGTTTCCTTTCGTTTTCACTTCACACAAACTTCCCGGGTCGCATCTCCTGACTCGGAAATCTAATCTTGCTCCTCGTTCTGACCTTCATGCATCGGAAAAAGAAGTATGTTTATCGCACACAAGCTCAGCGAACACCTCTTCCTGTGTGGAGCGTCTCAGTCAGTGTCAGGGTCAGGAGACGCTCGCTCGCTCGAGGCAGAGGTACCAAGCTCAGCATACCCTTGCAAAGTCGGAAAATGAGTGTCCTCGCAGTTAGTAGCTTCAGGCAGCGGCAGCAGAGGCAACGTCGAAGGGGGAAGCGTGAGGAGGTCTTGACGGGCTGTCATTTGTCATCGATAATTAAGTTTGTACGGACTCTGCGGCCGCGAAACGTTGCAACGTTTGCAAGTGCTCTGGTCACCACAACGATCGTTGCACATGAGCCAAGCTCTCGAGAAAGATCTCTCCCATGTATTGTACGTAGGTAGGCTCCTCGCATCCGCGATTCGGGATCAGTCCCCGACGCGACGCATCTCCAGTCTCAATGAACGCCGCGACATGGGCCTTCGAGTTCGGTCGTCTGCGGATTATTACGCTTTGAGTGTAAGCATCTGTGGTTTTCCTGATTTTGAGTCCAAAGTAGAGAAGTAGGTACGGTTATGTACTAGCTAGGGGGCGCACCCCCCCCTGCCGCTTGTAAGAGAAGAATTCCGCGTAGGGAATTTGTTTTTCCAGTTCTCGCTGGATGGCGGATATCGGCCCCCTTCGAGGATGCTGAGGATACGTATTGATTCGCCAGGAGTTCTGCTGTGGACGCTCCCTCCGCCGATCATCCACGATTGATCCTCTCTCGTCTTCTAATCGCTTACCAATCCATCATTCCAGAGTACCGGAAGGACGAAGCAACCGACCGACCGACCGACCAACCACGTAACCAACCAACCGACTGACCAAGCAACCAGTCAGTCAGTCAGCCAGCCAACGAAGCAGCTCATCGAACTAGGGTAGCAGTCTGAGGAAAAGAGTGAGCAGGCCTCGGAGAAGTAGGCGGTCGACCAAGCAAGCGAGCAGGAGCTGAGAGCTCGGAGATAGTCTCTCACTACAGAGGAGCCGCCTCGGGATCACAGGAGCGAAAAAACGAACGTAGGAACAGACCGGGCTGGGGGAGGGGGCGATTGAAGGAGGCATGGGACGGAGCACGAAGGTATGAAGTCGGAAGCGTGGCCGCTGCGGAGCCTGCCTGTTGCTTTTGCTACGTCTTCTCGGTAGCGGCTTCTCCACTCAGTTCATCCGCTTGGGAGAAATAAGCGAGGGGATGGGGTTTCGCTTCTTTACTCTTCGTTTCGTCAAGATCATCCATTTTGTGGTTCAAGGACGGAACGTTGCTAGTCGAGCAATCTTCGAGATGCCTGTTCGCCGGCCTGCCCGCTCGCTCGCCTGTCTGGCTCGGCCCGAACATGTCTTCGCCGAAACCGAGAGGAATGAAGAATGGTTCGGGCGGACTTGTACTTTCGATATGGACGAATTGAAAGAAAATCTTTCGCAAAGGAGCTTCGTGGCGTTCCGGAATCAGCTGGTCTAGAAGAATCAGCGCAAGACCCGATGTAGGTGATTCGATGCTCTTCCACGAACCGCAGGGTTTTGCCGACGCAGGGGGTTCTCCTTAATCCGTCGTGTCGGCGTCCGTTCCAAAGGCTCGAAACGAAGCTCCGTGGGTCACTTCGAATTTCGCTTTCGAACCTGGCATGAACCCGATTTTTTTCCCCAGACGAGGCGAAGTTGGGATACAATCAAAGCTCTCGACTTCTCTGTCACGTCGTTGATTTGGTGTCCGATAGAATATTTATTATCTGGAGGAGAGCGTGTGGTAGGTTTCATGAGGAAGAAAGTCGGCGACACGATGAGCGACTCAGGCGAATCGAAGCTCTCAATGGTTTCCGAAAATCGGAAAGCGAATTGCCGAGGTGCGGACGGAGATCATTATGAAGATGAAGGCACTTATCATGGCGGTTGCTTGAGGAGGAAGCATCTGCGGCTCCCGCTCTAATATGCAGAGTCACGTAAATGGAATGCCGCTGTTTGCACTGAAAGATAGTTGAACGACTGCAGCGAGATCTACGATCAACCAGCGAGGCGGTCTCACCCCTCGGTCTAATTGGGACATTTGCGCAGCACACGATTTCAAGCTCGTTCTAGAAGATGCTTTATTCAACATCTAGCTCCGTGCATGACAATTAATATTCCGGCTCTTGCGCTACTTCCAGGGCGCGCACGAGAGCACCCGGGGAAGAAGCGGAAGGCAGTTCTCTCTCTAGATCGTTCATTTCGCAACTCATCCCCGATGCCGAGTCCTTGCGCCCTCATATGCTCTCGGAAGCCAATCGCCAAGAGACCGACGAGTCTCGAGGAATCTGGGGGTCAATTCCGTGAGTCTCTCCAGTAATTTATTAGAAATCGCGGACTGCCTGGGCTCCCGTCTCCGACAGAAGGAAGAATTCCCGTAGTTCACCTGCGAATAATTCCCCGCTCTATACATGGCTCATCGTGAGTGTGGCTCGTGGTTTACTGTCTTCGGCTATTTCGTTGTCGTTCAACCTCGTTGCTAATTTCGGATAACATATTCTCGACGTCGGACGCATCTGTTAAAACGGAGTTACCTCAATGGGTCCGCGTCACTCGTCGGACATCTTGAGAGAGATCGAGCAACTCGCCATTTTGTTCCAGGCGGATTGCGATTCCATGGAAGGGCCTGGTCTTGTTTGAGGGGAGCGATATTATGCAAACTTACTGAGGTTCCGGTAATCGATCAGGCTCCATGCAAAGTCCAATGCGAACGGAGCCACTGATCGAGTCTCGGGATTCCCACGGAAACTCGATCGAAGCATGATGAATTGACACGAGAAAATCTTTATCGCGAACACAGGAGTTCCGCTTGATTGCTTGAAGGTTAAGGTCGTGGATCATCCGTGAGGATCGCATACAGTCCATGAGGCCAAAGTGCGGCAGTCCGTGCAACAATGATCGCCAGCGAGGCTCTAGCCCTGCTTTGAGCCGTGACAAGGCATATTTCCAAAGATGAGATTCGATCAACAGTCCTCACCGTTTTGGCTTCGTCCCCCGCGTGGGTTCTGATCCGAGAAACTTTCACAGGGAACCAATCGACGACCACTCCGTATTCTCATAAGTACCCTCGCGAAAGGAAAATCGATGCCGGCCCGTTTTTTCGGCTCAGATATGAGGTAATGATCCCGATCGAGCGACTGCTTCACCAGCCGGACGAATTTGTCGGAACTCAGTCCGAAAATGAGTGATAAACCGTCGCGAGACTCTTCGAGCTTATTCGCCAATTTTCCTCGCAAGCTCCCCGGCAGCCTCCCGGGCGTCTAGCCGGTAAGCAGCCCATCGGACCCACGTACGCAGCCACGCGCGAGCGAACGAAGGAACGAACGAATGGAGAGTGTTTCCATAAAAGGAGCTTAATGGAACAAGCTCACGTAGTCTCCGATGATGAACCATGGCCCGCGGTTACGTCAGCTCCCTCCTCCCCCGCTTTCTTCTTTCCATTCTGTCTCTTCCCGCTGGAGGAGCCAAACGAGCCGAACATGCCCAGCCCGCCCCGCTGGGTCATTCCGCTTGCCCAAGTAAGAAGCGACTGCGGGGATGGATGAGTGACGGCGGCATCAAAGGCAAGTTCAAGCAGAGAGAGCCGAACGGCTAAAAGGAAGACCATGTATGATTTTATGCGGCCATCAAGGCGACTCTTGACCAAACCGGCTTATCTAGTCGCGATTCCTGATGGTTCTCCGGGCCGTTAGCTCACCGGCGAGGGCGGCTCCATCGAGGCCCCCGTCCCGGAGCGGTTTTCCGCGAGCGCGCGCCTTGTACTTTCGGCGGGCCGGAGGGTTCGAACGGGGAATGACTGCCGTCTCGGTCGCCGATCGATTAGGAAATCGCTGCTGTGCTCTCGCCATCCGTTCTCTCAGCTCCGTCTTTCGCCGTGGTGGTTGTTGTCGCCGCCGCCGGTGCCACCGCGGACGTTGTCGGCCGATATCTCGATATACAACAACAGCGCACAGCCACCCTATCGGAAGATAAGCCACTTTCTCTGCCCTCACTACCCCACCATCGCCGGCACGCCGACAACGATCATGCGCATCGTTTCGTCGCAGTTTCACACTCGCGAGCGGCTGGCGAAAAGACGACGCTCACAATCAGTGGCACAGACAGGGATCTCGCGGACCAGCCGCGGCATCAATCGAGTCGGCGATTTCGGGCTCGAGCTCTTTTTCTCCCCCTGCACACGGCTTCTATTCTCGGGCTTTCGTTATTCCCGTGTGCATGAGGGTGGGTGTTTTCTCGTTCGGATGTAATTTTGGCCAACCAGCAAAAGTTTTGCCGCCATCCTGACACTGATCAGACCTAACGCTGATTGAGCCGCTCTTCGACAGAGCATCTGAGGAGCAATCCAGACAGCGTTCCCGTTGAGAGCGCCTGCGACTACACGATGCCGGAATATGCACAACGTGTCCCCCGTCGACGTGCTAGCAAATAACCCGTAGACAGCCACGAAGGAGTCATCCGTTGTCACAATTCATCGCGGAACGCTTTGCCATTCTCTGCCTACTATCTAATAATTTCCGCCGTCCCTTTGCCATTCTAGTCCCAGCGTCTAATAATAATCCTCGCCGTCCCGAACCTTTGCCGGAATTTCCCCGCGTCGAAGCGCGATGACAACGCGTCTAGATAGGAGGTTTCATTAGGGTTCACGACGAAAGGAAATCCTCCTCCCGAGCGTCCGTCTTCATCGTCGTTGTAGCGCGAGGTGGAGCTTCAGAATATGGAGACGATAAAAAAAGGACATGGGAATGTCTGCTCAAACTTCAGCTCCGCATGTGTCTCCGGGCGTCGGAGATGACCCGTTCATTAGTAAAACGTTTCGGTTTTTGCCGTGCTCGTCATGTATCTGAATCGCTTGTCCCTCGTTGGCCCTTGTCCGTCTCGTCGTCACTTAGTTTTCCTGCATGGTGATGACCCGTCATGAATTCGTCTGCTTCGCCGCGTCCGGAACTCTTGACGGGACGCGAAGGCCGCCTTGCGCGGTGGCCCCGTAGTCAGACGACTGCGATTTCAGCCGACCCATCCAATAGATGGGTGTTCCTATCGCGAATGCATCGACTGCGTGACATGGTACGTGACAACCATCTCTAGAGGAGACCACAGTTCCGATGACAGACACCATTGCCGAATGAGGGCTTCGCACGCTCCGCCGTTTCCGAGGGATCTTTCCTAAATCCGATCGGGTACTCGGTTGTTGATCTGTGATAGCGTTTGGTGGAGTCTTCTAGTATGTATAAAGAAGACTTCGACAACGGGACAATAAACGGACCCGCACCGCGTCGCGGGGCGGCTCTTCTTACGCAGATCGGAAGCCTTCTTCCCGAGTGAGTGAGTGAGCAAACAGACCGCGGAATGAGAACATGCTTACAAAGACTAACTTTGTCCCCATTGTGGACGTTTTGAAATTCGCGGCAACTCTCGATTGTCGCTCAGCTCCAACGTACACAGGTGGCGGAGGTTTTCCCGAGCCCCGAGCTCCCTACGCAGGCCCCGATGTTTTCGATTTTCAAACAACACCTCGTAGCTGACGGCGCAAACAGCAGTTTGCGACGCTGCTGACGGAGACGTCGGAAATTCCCGTCGGAGCTTCTCGTCTCGCTCCGAAAGTCAGAAGTAGGCAGGCAGGCAGGTAGGAAGGTATCTCGCAGATGGGCCTATTAGAAGATGCGGGAAGCTGTGGAAAGCTACATTCGAACGGCTTAGGACTGCCGAGAAGAACTTTTCAACTACGGGAGAGACAGCCGCGGCAGCTGCTGCCGCGATGGTACTCTCGATGCCGACGCTGCACGTCAAAGCAGCGCCTGCGTGCATGTTCGGTGTTGTTCGGGACCTTGCTTGTCAGCTCATACGATGTGGATCAAGCAGGCGAGCAAGCAGCCGAGCAAAAGCATGAATAGATTGGCCGCCGGATGAGATTCTATGCTCGACTCCTGTAGTCCTCGCTCAATCTCTCGCTCAAGCGTTCACCGTCGTCGGCTCCGACATGGCTGCAGAATGCAGCATGTGGAGAATTCCTATTCAGCTGGCTTTCGCTCGCGATTCTCCATTCTTCCGTCGGGATTCATCCGCGAGCGAGTGAGCGAGCAAGCCAAGCAACCGGCTCGCCTGACTGTCGGATTCTGCTTGTCATGAACGCTATCATGAATGCCTTCAGCTCCGTTTAGATGCATTTCAGAGAGCCAGACAGAACAAGTCGGATCAGTCCCGGAGCTTTGCGCATTCAACGGTAGCCGACAGGATAGCGCCAGTCTGAGTGAGACCGGTAAATCCGAAGACAAGAGAGGTCTACGGGAGGGACATCATCGCTCCCTGTTATCCCCGGAGTTGGTTAGTGTGCGAAAGTAGCTGCGGCTCCGAGCTTGTTCATCTCATGAGCTCGTTACTTGAATGCGCCAACTTGTGAGAAGCCTTGCTGACCTGCGGCTCGGATCTCGAGCTCCGGTTTCCCGAGATCCGTACCCAGCTGACCATGACCTCTCGACATGAATATTCCCTCGAATATAGGTTGATACGCATGCTTTCGGTATGAATATTTTCCAGGACATTATTGGCGAGAAGCTTTTGTTTTCTTTGTCGAAAGGTTTGCCGCGATTTTTTCGTCGTTCATCGAATGACCTCGGAGGATGCCTCATGGCCATGACAGACTCGTCATCATGAAAATTAATAAATGGCCGGGTAAGACGGGCAATCGCTCCAAGAACCCGAAAGAAAGATTCGTATCCCATCGCCCTCCGTAGTGGAAGTCGGGGCGACTGAGGAACATTCTTCGATTCGTACTCGTCCTCCTCCGCTCTAATGAGCTAATCTCGTCCGACGCAACGTCGGTATACGCTAAAAAAACGTCTTCAAGCGAGACGCCGACTTTTTTCATTTGCGAACTACTGGTCGACGCATGCCTCCCGAGTTCATCATGCGACGCTCCACAAATGCAATATGTCAGCGAAGGGGTCTGAGTTCGCGAGCACTCAGGATGGCAGTCTTTCAGAAACATGCATGCAAGTGTTGTGCAACCTCTGAGGACCGCGTTGGGCGGTGTGAGGACCTCTACGGCTCGCCCATCGACGGGGCGCTAGGAGGACCGTCACGCTTAGATGCGGGCATCAAGAATCCATTCGAATTCGTTGCGACTTCTAAACGAGCTCGGACACTCCGGAGTTTTCCCTGAAGTACGTCAGCAGGAGACCGTCGAGCTCCGATGTCCATCACGCTGCGTTGGAAAGACCGGGCGAGACAGCCGTAAAGGAGCTATAGCCATAATAATGATGATGATAATGATGGTAATTATTATCAATCACGTCGAGAGAAATGCTGATTGTCGGACTCAGCGATCGCTTTCGCTCACGGCCGGTATTTTCATCTGAGCTGATGACGACACTCTCGTACTCGCCGGCCCGCTCACTGACTCAAAATCGATCCGTGTCTCCGGAATCATTTTGACCACGTCACATGCGCGAACGAACAGCTGGAAGACTCTTTCGCGAGATTTCGGAATCAAATCGGGGACGTACAATGCAAAAGGAACCCCATCCGATCTGAACTCGACCCTATTCAGATTCTGTCGCTCGCCTACGAATATGCTGCTGGTTCAGCAGTGGAATGATTCCCGGATGATGAGATTTTGGTAACGCGGGCACTGGAAGGTCGGTTTGACGAGAGAATATAGACTTGGCAGTCTCAGCCGCCTCAGCGTCGGCTTCGTCGCGGATGGCGCAGCTGACCGGGTCTTCGAGCATTGGCAACATCAGGAGCTACCATTAGGAAGCAAATGGGAGACGGAGATATGCCATGCGGTGACGGAAAGCGTTCGAGGCCCACGGGTGCATCCAAAGTGAGAGACGTAAACTCAACTTGGGCACGACGTGAACACGGGAGTTTTTTCTACCTCCAAACTCCGACGTTTACTTGCGCCGAATCTCCTCGACGGCGGTGTAGTTGAATTCCTCGGCACAGATCTCTTTTGAAAAGAATCCGCCGCTCATCTTGAGTTTGTTTTCCAGCTGTCGACACGGAAGTTCCTACCCGAACGAGAAGAATACTTATTCGAGAAGATACGAAATTTCCTCTCCTCACGCGGAGATGTCGAGATTTCTAAAATGAAACGGAATGTGCGCTGAGTCCAACGGGGAGCGGCAACGTAGTTCACTGAAACACACGTTCGCCGTCCTGAGCGTGAGAACGAACTTTTTGTGATTTGGCGGTGGGGCCGGACTCGGTCTGTTCATGATCTTGCTCCGGAGTAGTTCAGTCTATATTTGTTTGATGTTTGCTCGCGCGAATTAGGTCAGCCGACAGGGAACCTCTTTTATCTAGAAAAGTTAATTCATATACATCCGGGCGAGCTCCTGCGTGTCTACCCACCTGCGAAGCGCTCCAAGTCGCACCCGAGCCGGAGACATAGACGAGCACACGAGCGAGCATTCTGAAGCGGCTCGTTTTCATAGAGACCATCGCTTCCTCATGCTGGTCGCGGCCTTCACTTTAGGATTCTATTTTCGCCGAAGCACGGTGACCCGATGGGACTGCCGTCGTGTATCTAATGAGAGCCTCGCTCGTTGAAGAAGAAACGAAGCCAAAGGTCGAGCCGATACTGATCGTTCCGGAGCTACGCCAGGATCAGCTCGACTCTGAACGTTCGGAAGTTCGTCGATTACCTTCCGAAACGCGCGAGTGGCCGTTCTCGACACCGCACGGAAGTGAAAGTCGACTGCCTACCGTGCAAATGTCAAGGGAGGAAGGATTCGTAATCCGAGCAGTGCACCTACCCTGTGGAGATTCGTGGCGATTCCCACGTCACGTCGGACACGACTGTCTACGATGTCGGACCGTTTTCCTGTCCCTATTTGTATCAATATCCAAGGGAGGAGAAATCCAATAGCGACATTAATACAGCAAACAATGATTGCTTCTCGTCATTAGGAGATGCCTGTAGCGCCTGAGCATCGCTGGGATGGGGCGTTGCTTCCCGCATACCAATTGTCTCATGTGTCCTGAATCTCGAATAGGCTAGCAGGAAAACACACTTCCCCACACTCGGCTCTCGGATAGAACACAGCACTGCCGGAAAGGGCTATAGATCGGGGCTTGATAGATGGAGGACGGGAATCGGAGATCCATATCTGTCTTCCGCCACGGAATCCGCGATTCAACAGTTTGCCGCGCAGAATTTTATCTGACGCGGCGCAGTTCCGACGAACGAGGCTCCATAGGGTCGCTGGTGAGTTCATGTCTCCAGTGGAAGATCGACGACGCCGGCGTATAGGTTGCGGACAGCGTAGGCGTCAAGATTCCCGTGGTTGGCCGGAGGCAGTGTTGCTGTTTCTTTGCCTGACTTTGCCCACCCACACATTCGCTCGCAGGCTCCCTCACGTTCTAAGCTCGCTGTCAATCTCCGCTGCGCGCGATTCCCTGTTGGTATTTCAGCCGGACGCACAAGCCTGGTCTATGAGCTTCAGATTCGGAACACTCATCGTGCGACCGACTCGGGAACCTCCTAGAGGCCCAATCGGTGGGCTCTCTGCCTTCCAGGAGTGATTATTGTCAGTCTTTCCCACAATTCTTACTCATTTCGGTCTTACGACTTCCTACACATGAACAGGAGGCTCGGTACGGACAAGAACTAGAGGTAGCCGGCCAACCGCGGACGTACGGCGATTGCAGTAGACGTAGTATCCGGAGCGTGGCGCGAGCATTCGATGGGTGACAAATGTGGCGGCTGAGCAGGAATTCTCATTTCCACTGGCGAACGAATCGAGCGGTGGCCTAAGGACTGTGAGAACTCGGGGGTAGGCGCGAGTCTTCATCGAGGCCGTTCGGCGACGAATCATGATTCCGATCGTACTACTCCGTCGCCGTTGGGGAGTTCTCTTGACGAGCGAGCCGTGTATGCTCGGTGACTCCTTCCGCTACCGTCTGCGTCGAGCCTTCCCGTCTCTGACGTACTAGAGAGTTTCTATCTCTATAGCGTCGTCAGGAAGTTAGTTGACCGAGCGGCCGAGCAGTTGTTGCCTTCGGAAATGCCGATGACGGATCGCGATGGTCGACAAGACAACACAGTACGTGTGCGAGCGCTCGGCCTCCGCCGCGATGGAGATCGGCTGCAAGCAATGAGAGTCCGCAGAAATTATTTCGGCCCCACGGATTCCGCTCCGATGCGCTCCCGATCGCTTCCTCCGGATTCGGCGTATTTGTTCGGGATTTCGGTCCCCGATCCGGGGTACGATGATATCAGCCTCGAGAAATGGCTCCTAGACGCGCTCGTTTGTAATACGTGTTTCCATTTTGACTTATAATTCGCTAATGCGCGAAGCAGTTCTGGTAAATTATGGCACGCTGCTGGCTGAATAATGGGCAAGCGCCTGGGGCAATCCTACTTTACTTACTTCACTCCCAGTTACTTACTTCACCCAGTTACTTTCGCAACCCAGCCTAATGTTCTCAGCAATCACAATTCGCTCATCGTCCCGAGAAGCTTTCCTGCGTGGATACACATTGTACGTTCGGGAGGAACTTCCAGGAGTCTCTCGGAAGATGATGCGCGACGCGACGGGTCGATCCGCTGGCCTATGATGCCCGGTCTTCGATTGCGATATTTTTTCGATGGCGGTCCCTCGAACTCGAGCTAGTTCCCCCATGAGATTTTATGATTCGTCAAGTCGCTACCTACCGCAGACTCGAGTCCTCGGGAACTCCGTGCGGCTCAGATGAGCTAGGAATGAGGAGCTTCATTTTCTGTCGACGCATAGTTTTTCTCTCACCGAGAAAAAAATATACAGGAACTTCAGACTAGACGCAGAAGGCCATGGACCCGGCTGCGTTCCATCTCGATGTCAAGACCGACTGCGGCTACGTTGCACAACTTATTCCTCATCCGGCGAGTCTCATTGGCAGATTTTTAGTGATGGACATCCCGTACTGCGGAGCAGAGAGCATGCGCGAGCACCGCGAGAGCCAAACACCGAATGCAACGTCGGGGAGTTGTTGCCGGAGTCGTTACGATGCGTTGGCCAACAGGAATCCGCGCCATGCGGCCGTCTCCCGTTCACAGGCCGAGTTTTTATTGAGATGACCACTCTGGGGTCCCCTCCGCCGCTGAGCGAGACGGCATGACCTCAGCATCGGATCGAGAGTCCTGCGTTCTGTTGAATTCGTTCGAGCATATGGTCGATGACGATATTTAAAAGCCACGTGAGCAGACCCCGAAGCGAGCTCTCGGGAGACCTCTTGCAAATATATACTCATTTGCCTTTTTCCTGATGGATCTTGAATGTGTCGTACTTATGCATGCTCTGCGAATATCTTCCAGAACATCGGAGACGAGTCAGAAGTCGAAAAACATGGGAATCGGTCCCAAAGCGGAGAGCTCGAATCGAAAGCCGACCTAGAAAATCCATGAGTTGGCGGCGTTTAGCGCCAAAGTTATCGGAGATCCAGTGTGAGGTTTGAGCAAGGACCGTGGGCGGGGTTGCTTCGCATGTCTCGGAAGAGGCCAAACCTGAGAAGACACCGACGATGCAGTGCCTGTGAGGTCACGAGGACTTGAGTCGCTGGGGTTGCAATCTTCCCGCTTCCCAACTCACCTGTCTGGAAAATCTAGACAGGCAAACGGACCCGCAGAATCGAAGATCGAGATTCGTGTACGATAAACTGCCATGGGCTCCGTTCTCGACGGACGGCAGCTTCTCGGGATGGCCGAACAACATTTCAATGGTCGACGCGAAGCCTTCCTTCGGCCAGGCGTCAGGAACGCACAGCAGGTCACAGAAAGAGTTCGCTTCGCTCTCTGCGGCGACACTGCCACGAGATGAAGGGCAGTCATGAATAAGTCGACTCCGGTAAGTACCGTCGCTAGAACCTCCCGAATGTCGACACCGAGAGCGGGTGTTTGATCTGCTCACAGAACGGCGGAGTTCCTACAAGTCAGTACCGACCTTCTTCAATGATTAGACTAATCGAGTACCACCTAATTAGTAAACGCGGTTGACATCATGCTCTATGGATACTTCTGTCAGCCCGGAGGGCAAAAGTTTGCTCGGTTTACAGCGAACATGGGTACTCAGAGATTACGGAGAAGTAGGAAAAAAAGACTCTCCGCGCGAGCGAAGCGAGGGAAACCACGAGGTCTCGATTGCCTGGCGTGCTAGCGTTCAATAAGCTTAGGTATCGTCGAATACTGCGGTGAGCTTAGGTCGCTGGCCCGCTCAGGACCCATTCTGGCCCGAACAGCTATTGATACAGGCTCGCCTAAATGTACATACAACAAACACTTTCCCTAATAGTCGCTCTTTTGTCGTACGTATCGCTACGAAAGCAGGCTGAGCAACCCTTGCATACAGACGAATGCAACTACGCGGGCCACACTATGACGGGGGAAAAGATAGATTGTCACTATGCGTGTGTTCGTCCCTATAACCGTAAGAGTTCCTGCACGTCTCCGACCCTCTCGCCGCCCGGCAGCCGCCTCCCCACTCGGCCAGTCGTCTGCGTCCTCAGACCCCGTCTGAGTTTCGACGGTCAGAACAAAGTTGACTCCGACATCGTTCGCGTATCGCTTGTTGGTCAAAGCGCTTCATTTTTCCGCATGAATTTCCTTGGGAAGACAGACGTCACAAGACTCGAGCCTAGCCGAAAGTTGTTCGAATATCCTCCGACAGACCGGAGAAGGAGGTCGGTCGGAAAACGCATCCCGTTACTGTCTGTAAACCTGAGGCAGAGCGAACAGGCTGCTTACTGAGTGACCCGGTGCGTCCTCGTAAACCAAGCAAACTTTTGCCCTCCGGGCTGACGGAAGTATCCATAGCGCTTGTAGCTTTCGCGGGAAGGCCGTAAAATATTTTTTCGATTCGAGGAACTCCATCAGCTTGGAATCCAAAAATTCCAAGATTCCGTCGTGCTATGCCTCGCCGCACTCGCAGGGCCTCTGGATGCCGCTCCTGGGCGCTTGCCTAAGTCCACAGACATTCTATGCACAACTCCAATCAGAAACGCTTCTCAACTGCACGAGAAACGTCTAACGTGCACCGGGTGCCGAGTCGGGAAGAATATTGCCCGAACCGGGTAACAAGGGAAGGCTTCGCGTTGTTGCGAATTCAACGAATCACCCTCGACGAACTTTGACTGACCGAGCGCAATGCAGAATGGGATCGGAGAGGAAAAAAAATATGCGGTCAGCAATTTAAGGCTAGACCGTACAAGCGATAAGATAAGAACTGTAATAGGGTAACCACTACGACAGAGGCAGGCAGGGAACTAGCGGACCTCACAGCACACGGCGGGAGGGCAGGCGGTCGGTCCTGCAACCACTAGCGATAATTGGGACGATGGCGCTGGGAGCTGCGGCGGTTGCAGAAGAGGCAAGTGCTTTTTTGATGGATAAGCCCGATAATGAAGGAGGTTCCCATCCTGATAGACGACCTTGGCTATCCGGATGCTGACCATAGGAAATGTTGAGAAACAACTTCCATTCGGCCGAAGCTTCCGCCGTGAACCGGCGCGCTCTGATGCGTCTCCCTGTCCGCCTACGGTCCCATCTTCACGAATAATTCACGAATCCGTCGCGGAGCGGTGCAGAAAAGGAATTCGTGGGGAATCGCGGTGGGAAAATCATCTCGCGAATGGCTCCTCATAGACTCCGTGTGAGGGGAAAACTTCTCCCTCATTGACTTCAATAGAAAAGTCCCTGATCTGATACTTCCCTCTCACGCCTTCTACAGGACTTCAGCGGAGGAATTTCTGACTATTCGGCGCGAAAACGCGTCAGCGGGAGACCAATCCGACTTTGAAGGTGCGAGAATGGGATAAAGCGACGGTGGGGCAGCTCAGTGCCGTCAAGCCCGCAGCGCGTCGGCCAAGGGGCAGCTCTTCTCCCCGATCCCGTCGGCTCATCTCCAGCGTTGCTCCTCTCGTAACGACACCTCGGGGAAAGATACTCGGCCGTCATCACTACAATCATCTCGGCCAGCCCCAACAACAAAGCGCTTGGGCCCCGCTCGCTCGATCAAGGGCCCAGTACAACCGCAACACATTCGGCACTGTGTATAGCTCCACTTCAATCCAGAATGGAAACCGTTTTGCCGTTGAGCTGCTTCGGAATTCTCGGAAACTTCCGACTTCGAATGCGAGATCCTCAATTTGTCTCCTCCCTGCTTATGGACTCCGGGACGTGGCGGGAGAAATTCAATATTCAGAGACGATGGAGCCTTAAGAAACGAAAGAACACCTCGCACGGCGGCAGCGGGCTGGGTACCTCGATAGAGACAGAGCAAACGGAGAGAAGCTTCACCCCTGGGACTGGATGGAAGGTCCACCATAAGCAGCGGAACGCCAAACGGCCGTAGAGGAAAAACTGGTTCGGTTGGCGTCGGAAGAGTGCCGTTCTCCGAGCCGAAGGAGCAATACATCCATGATATACATACATCGAGCTGAGTGGCTTTAGTTTTTCTTCCTTATAGCAGAAGGTGCAGATGGAGAATATTCGACGGATTTTGACAGCGTGGGGTCCTGAACGGAGCCGAGGGTGCGCGGCGCGCTTCGTTGCTTCGGAAATTGACGTTTGAAGTTTTTCCCGCTCAAAGGAAACTGCTCCCCTTCTCGCCGATGTTTACCTTCACGGAGTCTGCCCGCTAGGCCTTGAGCCTCTTCCATAGCCGGAGCTAGCGACGGATATCCGCTGAATCGGAACGACACTCGAATAATGCCGGATAGTCAGACAATAAGTTCGAAATTTCTTTCCTCCATGGACTGAACCGTATTTCCTGACGTCATTCCGTGGACGAGGGGCATTCGCCTTATTTCCCAGCCGACCATCGCGGCACTCTTCGAAGCAGGATGCCCATCGGCCGCGTCAAACATTCGATTCGTCCGCGATATCCGTTCCGCGGAGCAGATGAATGCAGCAGAGGGGATCCCGGGCGATTTCAGGAGGATTTTGCACAGGCAACGTGTGAAGGCGTGAATTCGAGCTCGGACTCGATTCTCGCTACGTTCATGGTCCCATGTGAGACAGATCGTCTTTCCCATCCTCGTGGAGAGAGAGGATGACTCCGCTCGGACGGCTTCTATAAAGTGTCGGAAAATTCTATTGATTTTCTCGTCGGATGAGATAATGGTTGTGCGGCACCTCGCTCCATTTGCATCGTTTCTGCAGATGACTGCTCGGAGCTGCACTCACGGCGGCACTTCGGAAGACAGAAATTGCTCGAAGCATTAGCGAGCCATTCGCAACCAGCTGCCGTATTCACCATACCTGATGTCAGTGCTTGCTGCCCGATCATCATCGAATGATATAGGATGCAGGAGACGCCGCTTCGGCGTCCCTCCGCCAGTATAGGAGGCTTCGTCGACCAAACTCGACATCATCGAGAATACCGATTGTGATTTTTTGATGGAATGGATCCCTTCATCCTTATTTTCTTCGCCGTAGAACTTGACTACTATTCCGTTCGGACGGAAAACAGGTTCGGCGCGATGTTCGCGAGACGGCGAAGAGGCCGGTTGAGCCAGGGGATGAGATATCGATGAGGAAAGTCGCAGTCTCTTTGATACCTCCATTGTATCCATGCGAAAGATGAGACTATCAAAGTTCTGCTCCGCTATCTACCATGGGCCTATTGATTGACCGATGAGGAAGAGATCCTGCACAAATATGCTACGATGATAACGGAGACTTTCTCACGAACGAAACCAACTGTCTCAGGTGTGGGTGCTTGGGCGTGGGCGAGCGATTATGATAAAGACCCACCGAACGCTCACGGGTGGTATCTATTGAGTTACGCCTGCCTATTTCTCTCGCAAAACTATTCGTACCATAGAGAGCGATCGTCTCCGAGTCGCAGATTACCGCCAGACTTCGATTCGGCTCCGATTCCGTTTCTTCCCTCCGCGCACGCTCACTCGCCCATGAGGCGCCGGACACATCTCGTACAGATGCTGTCATCAAACCTTGGATGAAATCATCTGGAAAAATCCTTTGGCAGTCTGGGACCAGAACTCTGAGCGTTGTAAACAAAAAAAGTAGAGGGGAATATTCCTCCCGCTACCTCATTGGGAGAACCGGGTAGCTTGGGAGAATATTCGGAGAGAACATGCCAGCCCGCGACCGAGATTCGCCAAAAGTGACTGTCTCGCGAGGACTCATTATCCCCATTAAGGAGCCTTGTTTTTATCCACGAGGTTCTCCGTGACCATCCGTACTCGCTAAGGGCACATCCCTGAACCGTGACTGCTTACGCCTGGAAGTTTCCATGTCGAGCCCGAGAAACTCATAGAGACCGACAATCTCCCTATGACCGTAAGGAGGAATCACCGAACAGCCGAGATACTCCAGTACTCGTTGGTGCAGGTGACGATGTGTACCTAAATTCCGCGCTGGAGGACGATACTGTGCCGAGACTTCCAGCATCGATGAAGAAATCATCGAGACGAAGGCCGTGAAGCCGAGGCCGCATGGCCTGTCCCTGTGTGCGTACCTAGCCCGTTCGTTCGTACCTGTAAACAAGCTCGAGCCACCATGTGCAAATTCATGAACAAACAGGAAACTGTGCTCAGCACCTCAACTTCTTTGCAATGTATATTAGCGTGGAACAAACATTCACTCGGGGCAGTCGCTGCTTTCCTGCAAAGTGCTGTCACTGGCTGAGTTCGAGAACAGCTTTCCAGAGGTGTCGGGCTAGCCGATTCCGCCTTTGTTACTCGTTCCCCGGGTTGCCTGGCGAACGAGTACAAGCAGCGGTTGAATTTTTTAGTTCGCAACACATACCTAGCGCGTTGTGTACAATCTGACACCCTCGGAGACGATTTTCAGAGCTCGGAGGGTCCGCGCGTTTTATTATGGACGCTAGATTCGGCTGGTATCCCGCGAGCGCGTGAATCCTGCCGGAACTCGCTCTGCCTCGACATCTCCTCATCCGACTCAGGGCCTTGTTGTGTACTCGACTCCGAGTCCTGTCTGTGTGCCATGCCTATCTCCCGGGACACGAACGCCTCTCCTGATGAATATGGTTCGGTGAATAGCATCGAGCATTCACGTCCTCAGCTAGAAACACGGGAGTTATTGACGTTGGACGGAGTCGATATTCACACACTCCGGGCACATACGCTTCAGGGGGGAAATGGAGCATCGAATCCGGTGGCGAAAACCCGCCAAAGCGCATGGTGCTTTCTCCTACAGGATCGATCAGATCTCGCCAACGTCGAAGCTTCCAGCCTTGGAGTCGTGTCAAAACGAAGTAGCTGGGTAAAAAATCGTCGAAGGCATATTTTGCGAGCCTGGCTCCCCAGCTCATGTCAGCATTGAGAGGCTCAGATTATTTACGAATACTGCGATGGAGATACCCGCCGTTGAACTTGCTCCAAGTCATGAAGAAGACAAGAGCGCTGCCTCGTAAAACATATGAAGGGAGCCCGACCCGAGGGTACACCGGTTCGGATCCAAAAACACCGAAGAAATACGGTCGCTAATTTGCTCCCCGGACAGGATGGTTTGTCGAGCTTACGCTTGGCTGTTCGTTCTCGCGGCAAAATCCCTCTCTGTTGGATTCGCCGTCTATCGTAGTCGGTACGTTGTGTTAAAAATTCATGAAATACGGAGGAGGCTGTGAAAGATTCGGTCCACGAGTATGGGTGGAACCTTGTGAACGGTGGCAGCCGGGAGGGCAACTCGCCTCCCTCCTTGCCTCGCATGCTTCACCGCCCTCTTTCTTCTGTCCTGGGGACGAGCTGAGATTAAGTTGTTGTTGTTGTTGTTGTTGTTCGCGCCGCGGCTGCCATAGCTCCTCGCATTCTACGGGTATCCTCGTTTCGAGCGTCCGGTCGATGTGCTCTCCCACTTTGGCCCCCTTCATGGAACTCAGAGACAGAACCTTTCGTCTGCGTACGAGTTTCAGGAGATTGTCATCAACGGAAGCTCGAATTTGCTCGCCCATAACCGTTTTCCCAGCTCCTCCGAGTCCGACGGAACGAACGCGCAAAAGGAGGAGGCAGCAGCGGTAGCGGCGACGACAACGACAAGGGATCAAAATCACATTTGTTCGTTTGTATCTCTCTCGGTTGCTTCCGTGTCTCTTTCTTATTCTCGGAGTGCAAGCGGCGAGCGCTTCCTCCAACAGGATACTAAGCGTCGGTGGTCCGCTCGGCCTCCCCTCCGCGATTGCGAGACAGAAGCAAAATAATTTGCCGTTCTCGTCTGCGTGCGTGGGACCTCCTCGGCTCCCTTCCCAAGAAAACCCGCCCCCCTTCCCGATCGTTTCCTCATTGGGCTCAGGCGCCCGTGTGCCTCAGCCAGCCGCCTATCTCCTCCAACCGGGGCATGACTTAGAACAGAGCGAAGGCTGAGAACAAGCAAAGAATGGATTAAACGTTATCAGCAGGACGATCAGTGACAATCATAATTGAGGTATGATTAATTGGAGCATCGGTGAGAAAAATTGTTGGCTGCCGATGCCTCGTTTGAAGACGGCCGGATTCGCGACGAGCCTCGGTGTCCCTCCATAGGAGAGGATCCGGCTGTTGGTCGTTCCCATACTTGCCGCATTCAATCCTTCGGTAGTCCGTTGTTTCTCCGCCTCGTCAACCGACGGCGGCTCCCGAAAAACTCAGGAAGCGGGTCGATGACAAGCAGTAGATCAACCCAACAAGTTCCCCAGGCAAGACGGCCGATCGCAACTGCCAACTCGAGACTTCAGCTAACAGAGCAAGCACTCTTTGCTTCCTAATTAAGAAAACACACATCGCTCAAAGGAACCACAAGATACGGAGTAGCTCGCAGCCTATTTCCCTTGTCAGTCTATCTTGCTCTTTCTCTTCGTTCCGTTTTTCCTCCCCTGTCCCTCCCGTACACAACCGCGTATACACACAAGCACATCAGACAGGCCCGCGTATCTTTCGAGCAAGCCAAGCAAGTTCCTAACGGAATGACGAAGTAGATCCGCTGCGGAATCAGCGACATGGACAAAGACGTCACCAGTTGCGGAGTCAACAGTTTACTTCGGCATTCCGCTCTTTCATCTGCTACCCGGTAAGTGATGCATGAGGCTCGCGGTCATCGTCGGCTCCATGAATTCCGTCGAAGTCAGATTCGCATGCTTTCCATCAGCGAAAATTAGCGAGGCAGCTCGGTAATGGACTAAAGTCCTGGGAGAACCTTCACCGGGGAAGGTTGCATGAAGGTCACGATCTTGAGAGCATCCCTTAGGGTGATTATATGCATCGGGAACTTCTGAAGACTCGCTCGAGAAAGCTTAGGGATCACTCACGGAATTCTGTTTCTGGGCAAAGCATCAGCAAAATTCGAAACCAATCGAGCGTCATGAAGTTTCCGAATGCCTAATCTGCGATCAATGCGGTTGGAAGGCCAAGATGAGACCATCGATTCTTGTCGTTCTCTTCTTGTTTCGCGGCCTTCCTGCACGCGATCAAATGGTTAAAAATCCAGTCCTCGTCGGTGAAATCCAAGCGGTGCGAGCTGAATTCGAAAACCCCTTCACGATGCTTCCCACCCCACAGGAACGGGAGTGCTAGCAAGATCTCATCGAACACGGGCGCGTATTTAGGCAAAGATTTCTGGCACCTCCGATCCGAGTTGCAGCCTGGCCTATCCGACGTGGGGTTCTGCGCCGGTGGAGGAAATTTCTCATTCAACGCAAGCGGATGTCAAACCTGTTCAAGGCCCGCACTAAAGGTCGGCCAAGTGACGATGATATATCAAACGACACGGTGAGCGGACGTTTAGGTGGGCAGACAAGGAAGCATGCGGACGGGCCGACAGGCGGGCGGGGAGACTGGCACGCGGAGAGACAAGTAAACACCCCGACGAAACGTTCGCACGCGACCTGGCTGGCGCATTGCTCAATCGCGACTGGAAGCGTTGCTAACTTTCGTTCTCGTTGATAAGAAGACTGTCTGTTCCAGAGAACATCTTTCGGAGCACTGTAACCCCGAGGACGAAACCAGTCACGGGAGGAATCTACCTGGTGGGGAGCATTTCTCTGGGCTGGGAGATTTACTTGCCACTGAGTCCTCGAGCTGTCGCTCGTGGAGAAGGATCTCGACAACGGCCGCGATCGGAAATCACACTATGAAAGTGGCGCGGCGACTTCTGTATCTCGAGCTTTAGCAAGCTTCCACACCCGGACTATTTGTGCTATCTGAGCCTTCCGGACCCGCGGGGTCCTCCTCGTGAGCATTGCTGCGAAACTAATTACTACGGAAGCATTAGAGTCAGCTAACGTCGGACAACCATCTTGATGTCGCCCCACGTGTTGTCGGCGACATGCGACAGCGGCATTGCCGGAGCAACGACTGAAAAACAACAACGACTCCACGCCTGTGCCATAGAAGAGGTACATCAACGGTGACTTGAGCTCGCTTTTAAAGTTGCGAATTGGCTAGGCCAGAGGTTGAGAGGTTCCGGCTCCCTGCGGCTCGCTCCCCTCGCGTCGCTCAAGGCGGTACCTCACAGATCTTGATCGCGATATCTGAATCCTGTGCGCGTCATATGCAGATACTCAATCAGTACTGGGATTATGATGCATCGCTTGCTAACGTAATCCTGCCTCCGGGGACAGCTATCGGCAGCGTGTCCAGCATCATCTCCGAAAAGAGACTTCGGATACTCGCATCCAGTTCCCCTGCAAATCCATTACGGATGCTCTCCTGACGGGCGTTCATCAGCTATCTCTGAACAATTGCGGACTGTACGCTCCGAGGAAATTTCATTGGGGCAAGTCCGCTTGTGCAACTTCGGAAACATGTCACATATCGGAGACTAGACTGGCCCCTCTCCCATTTCGCACACTAGACAAATGTTCCGGGCCTCAATCGATGACGGATCAGTCCATCCGATACGGATCGTTCTCCACAAACACTCCCTTTCGGAAGCAACGCACACTATAATCCGAAAGAGAGAACCACCTGGGGTATAAGACAAATATTCTCATACGCCGCCGCGGAGCCGTCCCAATTCTCATCAGTCTTGACCTTGAGGTCCCATCCGATGCTCCTCGCCTGATCGTTTTTCACGATCCTCCTGGAGCTTGCCGTTGTGCTATCTGTGTATCAATGGCCTTTGAGATTAGCATTCGTTCGGGAGAAGGAATTCATCCCCCAAGAGTCATCCTTTGCCACACTTGTGCGAATTTCCGATACCTACAGAGAAATCCGCTGTTGAAGGATTCCCGCGGCGTTTCCCGCAAGGTAGTCGTTGCTGCACGAGTTCGGGGGGACTCGTCAATATGTATTTCAAGCTTATTCGCACGATCCGCCCGATAGTTTCTGATCCGTAAAATGAAACCCGAGCGTTATTTTCGAACCGGGAAGGGAGAATTGGATATTATCAGGGCAGAATCATGACCTCACTGCTCACACTACGGCACCGATCGAAATCCAATAGGTGGAGGATACCGGACGCCGAGGAATTCGAGGCTTGGAAATCCAGGTGATCAACCGCAGCTATTCTCAGCATGATCGCTTCTTTATTCTTGGAATGATTGGATGTCTGAGAGATCGATTTTTTCGACGGCAAAGTCCACGATGACCTAACCTCGCCTCCGATCGGCCCGGATCTTGAAATGCGAAAATAGATTGCACAACAACAGAAGTTAGACTGGATATATTGCAGACCTGAGAGTGTCGCCCGAATGGAGTTCCACTAGTTCTCGTCCTGTTGAGTCTGACAGGACGGGGTCCCACTGTAATCTCTTTGCGGGATCCCTCATTCTGAGCTGCCGTTCTGGAGTTCAACACCTTGCGGGGAAAAGGCGAGTGGAGTGTCTCTCGCAATTGTCGAAATTGAGCAGGATCCGTGAACTTGAGACGTCTCTCGGAGTAGAATCCTGCCGAACGTCCTCATATGAGCTATACTTGAGACGTCATGACGTCACGAGGGAACTCGGAGTAGTCCAACCAAAGAGCGTGGATCCGCCGGATTCACAATAAGACTCGCCTAGAGTTTCCCGAGATCTGACGTCGCGCGAACGATGGACATAAATGACAGGGCTACAGAGATTTCTACACATTTCCTTTTGGAGTGTGGAAAATACGACCTAGAATGAGGGAACCATCGGGAAAAGTGACCTCCCACCGGATAGGAGAGCGACGCGTCTCATACGACGCATGGCTTCGTCACAGACAGGCGTCTGAATAGAAGAGGGGACTCGATACTCGAAGCATCTTCTTCTATTGAGTCGCATACGACCGAGTCTGTGGCATGAGTTTAAAGGTGCGCGTCAGAAAGTCTGATCGGGTGGGAATGAGATGAAACTATATATAGCAAGGTTCCAAGTCATATCAAATGCAGACTTAAGGCCTGGAAGCTTGCTGATGAGCATAATCCTGCCGCCTTTGCTTGAGCACGCATGGCTCGGATTTCTCATTGATTCAGCATCGGACATCCGTTCAACCCTTGGAGGCATGCTCCCAACAGCACTTCCGGTATAAGCGAGAGACACCATGACTTATTTCAGAGACAGGTGCTATGGAACTGCGTCGTTCTCAGCCTCGAGCAGACGAAGGAACCGTTGTGCCCTGGAGCAATCTCAGATGCACCCGCTGAGATCTCAACTTTTCCGTTTCGGAAATTGAGAAATCTCTGAAGTACGTACATATATATATAGAGCAGATGTCAATGAAGAAACCGCTCGAATGGGGAACATATGAAAGAATTAGTAAATACCGGATAGTCCTGGATCGATATCTCGATCGAGGGAGTTGCGGACAAGTGCCACTCCTGTATGAATGCACGCATCAGTATGTAGCTGGAAGCATCCTGCAAGCGAATCCATCTTCTTCAGACTGGTACAGTAGACGATTAAAGCCTTATCGGGGAACTCGAGCGCGTACCCGATGAATAATCCAACCAAAGGGAGGACCTTGTCTGGGACGCTGATATCGGCAACAGCTAGTTTTCTTCGGAATGGACTGACGAATAACTTCCCTTCATTTCAGAAAGCATTTGAAGATTATGGGTCGATCAGGATCCTTCAGAAGTTCTTTCCGACTCTCAGTCCGGGGTCTGAGCGCGATTGATGATCCTCACGACCAGTTCGCTTCACTCGAGCCGCGCGTTCAATTTCAGCGAAACAGATGATGTCATGATGCGAGGTTCTCGGGTCGGAGAGCCTGACGCTGATGCCGCGGATGAGGTTCTTCGGACTTCCCAAGCTCGCCGTAGAGTACAGCTCAAAGAGCTCGAGTGCAGGCAAAAGGGACTCTTTCTCCGTCGTCTTCTACGTCTTCGACGAGGCCGATCTCAAACTGTTTCCTTCGATCATCAAAAACCCCGACTTGTCTAAGTTCTTCCACTCGGTGCAGACCATTACAAGAGCTCATCGCGAACTCCGGGTCCGAACCGCCCGGGAGAATGCTCGTCCTCCTCCCGGTGGAGGGTTAGCCGCTGCTTTTACGTGGATGAGAGTCCTCCCGCCTGAACGATTTGTTCATTTCCATGTTCTCAAGCTTGCTGTAAATAATAGAATTAGGTGTACTCGCCGTGGAAGACAACGCCGATTCTCGGCTCGCGCCGGAGAAATTGCGCTCTCATTACTCAGAACTTCCGGAGCCGTATACGCTGAGTCACTAGGCTTTGCAACCGCGGTTATGAACCGCAATTGCGGTTTTTTTTCGACATGGGAGTCTACGGGGGGCAGCGGTTAACCGCAGACAATAACCGCGGTTTTTCGTCACCAACGATTCCTCTCTAACTCATTATTAGCTGTTCGCTTGAAAAAACCGGATAGGATCCGCTCGAAAAATGTCCCCGGCAAACCTTCGCGCGGTCGAAGTCGACTGTTTTCACTTTGCCGAAAGCATCGACTACGAAGTTCGATGGTCGAACGTCTCGATGGATGAGACTCCTCAAATAAATATGCCCGAGTGTGAGGGTCACCTGAAAGGCGATCAGAAGAGAATGTTCAGTGCCCACAAATCCGACATGTTCGATCAAGCCGCGTTCCATCAGAAATATATCGACTTCGGGATCGGCTCGGAAGGAGCAGAAAGTCCGGCACATGAGGAAAGCGTAGGTCAGGGCTGCGACCATCTCGTCCGAATATGTGAGAGTCAAATCACACAAATCACATTATGTTCTCGAGTGCTTTTCGTGGAACTTCGTCGGAATCCCCGTTTCCAGGAGTATATACGGAGCTCTTGCTGACAGCTTTCTCACTCCTCGAAGATATCTTCATGGCGAACGGGTGTCCGGTCGACTTGTGAGTGACGAGATACAATTCGCTGAAACTTCCGGCCCTGATCCGGCAGCCTAGGTCGAATTCCCCGAGTATTGGGATGTAGTCCGTGCAGGGGGTCATCCTTCGCTCCGCGGCTATTTCGTTCGCTGCCGCTACGAACTGAATCCCCACAACGGACCAATCGATATCTCTCGCATTACATCCCTTCTCGAGTTGATTGCTAACCTCAGCCATGCAGAACAGTGCAATCGCTCGCGCATTTCATGGACAGGAGTCGGAGATGCTTCATTTGGTGGAGTCGCAGACGATCGCAACGATCATCCGAGTCGCTGGAGGAACGTATGCTGCAGGCTCCAGAGCTCGGTCGGCCCGTCACGAGCTGAATGAGTTCAATCGAAATATATACAATGATGTCAATGACAGATGACAGTATGGTGCGACCGCATCTTGAGTCAATGATTGGTGCCTTTAGTTGGGACTCAAGTCGAGGAACGACTCAAGTTGAGTATAGCTTCCCTCAGTCGCTCGAAAAAGGATTACTCCAGTGTTTCCGCTGGGAAGACACTTTCGTGTTGGCGCTAAGGTCTGGAAAGCCACTATATTTTACGGGAACTGTGAGTCGGAGGAGAGTCACACGAATCCAATGGAGTGAGGAGTAAGGGAGTCTTCGACTATTCCCTTTTTGCTTCGTGAAGCGGCATGTGTCGCGAATCGCGAACAATATCACGGAACTCTGATAAAGATTCCACGATGCATCTTGAGCTTGACAAACTGTGAAGCTGGGTCATTTTGTAGCGATACCCTACCACTTCTATCACTTGGAGAAGTTTCCGCCAGGCTTCAACCTTGGGAGAATAGGCTGAAAAACCACCGTGAGAATTTCTGCTGATGAGGTTCCCGTACCAATGTGATAGAAGTCATCATTGTGTCATGGACCACCGACTCTTGCAGACGAGAGCGAAGGGGAATCCCCACGCAGCCTTCCCGTCAGCCTTCATTGGCGGAGGCGAATCGGACCGCTCCACGCCCAGATTCCCACGATATCGCGGCGAATTCGGGTCGACAGCGGAATTGCCTGACAAAGCCTGACAACGCCAGGAGCGGGATATGCGGATGTCGTCAGTCATCGGGAAGGAAGCCAAGCGGTGCGCGATGCATGTCCCTGGAACGCCACGGAATCGGCTCGAGAGTTTTGAGTAACTCCTTCGTCCGGCTGGCCGGCTCGGTAGCTCACCTTAGGGAGGTGAACTCTACGTCCCGAACTAAGACGAAAAGTCTCCGGGGGAGGGCGCTGGGGGTTCGGCAGAGGAAAGTGCCTTGCGAGGAGTTGGACTTCTCCAGCTCCCATTCCAAATTTTCCCGTGCACCGCAAGTTTCCTCGCAAATCGTGACGCCGGATTCGGAGCATTCTTACTTAATGAATCAAGCAGCAGTCACGACCACGACTCCGAAAACGCTCCGTCTGAGAGAGCTCGAAAAATTCGATCCCTACGTTCCGATTGGAAATCAATATTCTCGATGATAGAGATCCCTGGGAGGGATGGAGTACCTTAGCCTGGTTTCCCTGATTGGTGTGATTTCAATGAGTCGATGTTATACCCCGGAGCCGGAGAAATTGATCAACATCGAAGGTACTCGACGGAAGTAGCCCTCGTTTGTTGGATCATGAGCTGTTCTCGGGAAACACGTGTCCTCTACGAATGTCAAAATTCACAGATTGTGGTCTTCCGTCCGAAGAGACCGAGTTCCCCTGGATTGTTTTCCTCATGTACAAAGATAAACGTTACTGCTTGGGAACTCTCATCTCCAAGCGTCATGTGCTGACCGCAGGATTTTGCAAGAGGCCGTAGGTCTAACCCGATCCCCCGCTTTTGCAATCATGCGGATTTGAATGATATCGGCTTTGCATCGATTGCCGCGTGTGAATGTACTGATAGATGGAATGCCGAATCAAGTGCGAAACTAGCGGCTCAGTCAGACGGGGATAACTCAGCTCGTTCATTGTTCATCAATCCCCAGGATTCGCGATATACTGGTTCTGTATCGAGATGGTTATCGGTCACCAGTCAAATCTGGCCATCGGTGGGTCGCCGAGTCGCTGAATTCACTGTGATCGTGTGTATATCGATTGCGGCGCGAGGTCGAATTTGTTTGGAGCAGAGATACGCTGCCTCTTCAAATATGTGGATTTCCTTTCATAATCAATCCGCAGCGCTCCCGGCTTCGACAAGGGTGAGAACGATGACGGCAAAACATTCAGAGATGCTTGGATACTAACTTTGCCGGAAGACCTCGTCATCGACCCCAAGGTTCGACCGATTTGCATCTCGGAACAACTGCCTTCCCCGCGTGGGTCGGCAGTCGTTCTAGCAGGTTACCGATACGATGGTACGTTTGATTCGTTCCTGGCATCCATTCGACTCCATGGAAAAGACGATCTCGTCCATTGGATTTCCCCCGCCCCCAATGTTCTTTGAATCAGAGTGGCTCGCGTTTTGCAGAGAGGTTGCCCAGATTAAAACGTAGCATGGGCAGGATACTCGGACCGTCGGACTCTAAGTGCGAAGAATTGTTGGGCGGGAATTCTTCAAGCAAGATATGCATTTCGAAAATATTTGCAGGCATCTGTAAGGTGAGCTAGAGTTCCGTGAGACTATCGTGGGGACAGGCATACATCATTCGACTCAGCTTCGACCTTCGAACATCCTCTGTGCTCTTACAGGGAGACTACGGGGGTCCCGCGATGCGAATCGTGAACGGTGTTTTCTATCAGGTAAGCGAGTGATATGGTATGCGCTACCGATCGTGCCGTGGACAGCGTGTCGTAAGCCGAATACTCGTCTCGCTCCGTAGGTCGGAATAATCTCGTACGGGAACATCGGGTCAGGCGCTCCGGAAGCCGCATGCTCAAGTGTTGAGGAGCGTCATGTGCTGACCGACGTAGCGACGCTCAGTCATTTCATCAAATCCATCGTACAGAAATGCTAGTTTCATCATGCTGTCCCGGTCTTGACCCATTATGACTGGTGAATAAAGTGTAGTTGAAAGATTGATTAATTCCGCCTCCGACGACGCGCAAGTTTTTTCACTAGTGCCTCGTGCGCTCATACTGCGCAGCACAATAAGGAATCGAATTGAGATGAGGATCGATTTGATTTCACTATCTTCATTTTAGCCCGTGCGTCGCCCTACGACGGCGGCAAAGTTCATCAGAGTTCATTCACTCGTACATGTGGTTGTCGGTCTTCGCTTCTGCGAACACGATAGATATCAAATGTCCGAAGTTAAGGAAGTCTCCCCACGACTAACGAGTAATCTCATGGATCTCTATGCCAGTTCCAGATCCTACCTAGAGTCCTGGGTAAGAGCAGGAATTGGCTCGACGGGGGCTGATTGGCAGCGAAAACGAGAGTTTGAAGACGAATCATTGGATGTTTATTAATGAAAAGCGATTACATATCTTTCTAGTCTTCCACGAGTTTGACGAATTCTCGATGCCATTGGGAGGATGATTATAGCCAAAATCGACTATTTTAGAGAGATGTAAATCCATCCGCTCGTTCGAATCATGGGCATCATGAGAAAAACAACAAAAGCGTATCTAATACATCAGTCAGGTTTTCCGAGCTGTATTGAGGTCGCTATTTACACAACAAGCTTCTGCTTGGGGGGGGGATCATGGAGCTCAAGAGTGCATCTGTTGGGACGCTGGTTTGTCCGTCGGTCATCTTCTCAACTCTTAACTTTCTTGCTTTTTTTCGCCTTCTTGTGTTTGTTCTTCTTGTGCTTGCGATGTTTCTTCCGTCTGGTGCGATCCCCGTCACCGTCGGAATCATCATCGGATGAGGACGAGCTCGAATCAGAACTGTCGTCCCGCTCGTTCTTCTTCGTGGCCGACATCTCCGAAATTTCTGGGGTGACCGGTGAGCATTTCTTGTCTGGCTCCACATCCAGGTCGTAATCCGGCTCAAATGAGAGATCCAGATCGTGGCCGGCGAGCGCAGGAGCGCTTTTGACCGGCGGCGCGCTCTGTGTCTCGTCATCGACAGTCTTCTTGTTTTGTGAAGTGTCACCTGTGGTGAGAAAAGAAAATTGAAGCTCGTCAGTACTCATGCTTAGTATCCGTAACTCTGATATACTGAATATACAATATTCAATCACCAGCGAGGCACTTAGGAAAGCCTTCTGACCTTGGGAGTTATGCGCTGGTCTTCTCTCTTCGATCTCTTTCCGCGGGGTTCGGGATCGTTTCGATGAGCGCTCCCGGTCACTGTGGGGAGGAGAAGGACTGCGATTCCTTCGTTTCTTATCCCTGCTGTCAGAGGTCCGCGACACGTCTCGAGAATCTCGTGTTTTCTCTCGACGACTCAATTGAAGTTCCCTCTCGAGCTGCTCCCGCTTACGTCGCTCCCGTTCGATTTCTTCCTCTAGTCTGGAACGAAACATCGAAGGGCTCAAACGCTGCCGAACACTATCACACGGATCCTTCTAGGCCTCCAACGGCCAATTTGGACTGAAATCGCTAAATCGAAGGAGTCTACTCACTTTCTCTTCTGTTCGAGCTCCCTCTCGAGCTCTTCACGTCTCCTTCGCTCTCTTCTCAGCTGTTTCTCACGCTCCCTCAGTCTGTCACGCTCCCGACGCTCGAAAGAACGGCTCCTCTCGCGTCGATCTCTTTCACGTGACCTGCTCCGAGGTCTCGACGAAGTCGTCTGCGTGACAACGCCACGTTCCTTCTCCCTAGCGGGGGATTTCCGACGATCGCTTCGACTTGGCTCTTCTCGTCGTCTCCCATCGTCTCGACTACCCTGATCTTTCCTCACGCGACTACTCTCCCTCTCGGGACTGGCCCGGTGCTGCTTGTCTCGTTCAGCGCCACGTCGATCTTCTTTCTCGACGCTTTTCTTCCGATCGAGTTTCTTGCCGTCTCTCGTAGGCGACGGCGATGGCGGCCGTATCGGTTTTCGCTTCGGTTTGTCGTTATGGATCGTAATCTGTATACTGTTGTCTCTTTTGGGTGTGCTCTGTGAATCCTTTTCTTTTTCATGATGCGACTTTTGTTGCTCATGCTGTTGCGACGCGTGGTGATGATGATGATGATGATGCGACTCCCGCTGATGTTGTTCACTCTGCTGCTGATGAGAGTGATGATGTTGGAAAACGTCTTTCTCCTTCAACTGTTCGCCGAGACGACTCTTTATGGGTTTCAACGAAATGATCTTGCTCGATACACCGCTACTCGACGGCGGCGGTTGAATACGCGGGGGCTTCGACGCGATTGCCGTCTCGGCTTTCTGGATGACTTCCGACGTGATGCGGGATTTGAGCTCCGTTTTCGGCGCGGCCAACGGAGCGACTGGACTAGACTCTCTCTCGCTTGAGCTCGAACGTTCCCACTTCGATTTCTCGACAGCGGGTCGTTCAGGTGAAGGGATCTTCTGAGTTCTCTCTTGGTCTGGTGAGCCTTTGGAATGCGATGCTGAATTATCGTGCTCAAGCAGCGGACTACGGTCCGCAGATTTTCCACGGACGCTGTTGGCGCCCTCGTCCGGACTGTTCGGTAGTGTGCTCTCTTCGGTTTCGTCTTGAAGCTTTCCTTCTTCTATTGAGTCTTCGATCTTGGCCACAACAGGAACACTTCCTTCTCGGTCTTCTTTTTCGGGTTGGGTGGTATCCGCCTCCTGTACATCCTTGGTCTTCTTGCGTTTCTCCTTCTTCTTCTTTTTCTTACCGCCGTCCCGATCTTTCTCCACGTCTTCCTCACCGCTCTTGGTCTTGCGTTTCTTCTTCTTCTTATCGGTAGGTGACGCTTCGATAGGCGAAGATTTCCCTGTGGAAAACGATTCGAACGATCAGTGGCTGGGGAGCATGCGGCATCTGTCGCCGGACACACCGGAGAGTGAATCGAGAACTGAACGACGGCAGCACGTGTCTTGAGTCAGAATCCGGCTCGAGATCAGAGACATGAGATACGAACTTTTTGTGGAGGACGTCGTCCGCTTCGCTTCCAACGAGACAGGCGTTCCTGACTTCTGTCGCTGGCGTCCTATGGATTTCGAGCGACGTCTGACCCCGCGTGGACTGATCGACCTATCACGGGATCTCTCCCTGTACCTGAAGAGCGAAACAATCGATTATTATCAGCCAATTCTTGGGAGGGGTTTTGAATATGCGAGGTGCAAGCGAAGCAGGAGGGTGCTGACCTCTTCGAGGGGGAGTCAAAATTTCTTTCTGTGGACCTTCTTCTCGGAGGGGATCTGCCAGGGGAGAACCTGAAAAGCAAATTTTGCATCCCTAAGCAAGGTCGAGCGAAGCGTCCGGAACGGCATGAGGCACCCGGAGTCTGAAGCTGCAGTGTCGCTTGAGTGTCGGCCGAGTGGTGGTCACAAATCGAGAAACACACTTACAACCGAAGATAACTTCCGAATGTGTTTGGCTCAAAACTTAGATCTTTGTATCGCATCCCGCTCTTGCAATTTGCCCTCTTCGTCGAGTGAGGTACAGTTTTCCTGATGGCGGCAAAAATATTAACACCATAATCCGGCCACCATGTGAGCGCCATTTACAGATTTCCAAGAGGAACTCGTCACATGGAGAGTCCATGCAAAAGAAGGGAAACTCCTCGAGACGACATCAACGACAGCGACGACTACAGCGGCGACGACGACGAGAGCGACAGGAGCAACGGTGGCAAGACGTTTGCCGATGAAGGATTGAAGACTCGGGCAATAAATATCCACAAGAAACACCGAAAGGGCATGGTGCCGATTAATACCTTCGCGAGTTCAATTGGAGCGGTCTGGTGTACTCGGGCGATCCTCCACCTCGGAACCTGTCTCCGCGTTCTCTTTCCCTGGATGGAGTCCTCGCATATCTTCCGTACGGCGAGCGACTCTTAGACCTTCGTCGTGTAGGCGATCCTCGCATTCTACCGCGTGAGTTCGATCGGCTCCTCCGTCTCGGTGGCGCGCCCCGGGGCGAGAACGAGCGACTCCTACTCCGCGAATATCTCCTACGACGCATCGGAGAAGGAGATCTTCTTCTTCGGCCATGCCGCATTTCACTCAATTTCTTTTCGAATTCTTCAAGAGCTTCACGTTGAGCCTGCTTCGACGGTATCGGCATCGGCATACCATGCATCATTCCCATGGGTGGGAAGCCGACGGGGAATGTCGGTAGTATCGGCGCACCTAGACCTGGAGCCCGCGGAAAACACGATAAGATAAGGGAGTCGAGCTCGGGCCTTGGCCTCGGACGAATCGTATCAAATGAATATACCTGGTGGTGGGGGCTGTTGACTGGGCGGTTGGGGAGGGTAGCCCGACGGGGGCATCGCGAATTGAGGGAAAGGCATCGGTGGTGGATTGAGTGGTTGATACGGACCGTTCTCTGTGCCTGGTATATCGGGAGGTCTCGGCATGCCCCTCCGCGGAGGTGAAAACTCCCTGTAGGTTCTACGATACCGAGGTGGGGAACGATCCTGGGGAGGGTAGTCGGAATTCTGTGGATACGAATTAAATCCGCCGATGAGTATCGCCTATGTATTATGAAGGTGTATAACTCGAGCTTTAGTCTTCGACCAGTTTCTTAGGATCCGCTCGACGAAAAGCTTCCTCTTCTATCTCCATATCGAGTCTGTACTCACATATCGCCTCCTGTCCCTGTCAAACGGTCGAGGCTCTCTCGAATCCCTAGGATCTCCTGGTCTCCAACGCGGAGGCCATCGGTCGTCCCTCTCGCGAAAATCTCTCTCTCCTGAGAGAACTTCCACTTTCTCTTTATCGCGGAACTTATCGGCGTTTTCCTTGTCATGATGCTCAGGTGACGTTGCTTTCTGAGACCTTTGCGGACGAACGAAAAGGTAAGGACAACGTGCCAGAAACATTTGACGTAATGAGCTCCTTTCTAATGATCTCCTTAGACTGGAAAAAATCAGAGGAGGAACTCACTTATCGTCGGGGCTGAGCGACGAAGCCAAGTCATCGCCGTGATCAGCGGCGACCTCCGGCTGTTTTGGGAGCGGCTCTGTCTTGACTTCTCGCTTGATTTCGACAACCGCATCGTTCGACTGAGATGATTCCTCTTTCAGAATTGGTTTCGTATCCTCAGAGCCAGCGGCAGCGGTAGGTGCCGCGGCAGGGAAAGAGTCCTCTTTCTTCTTCTGCAGATTCCCTCTCAAGCGGCTGACTTTGCTCCTCAGGAAGCGATTGGGAATTAACTTATCCGGAGTCTGATCTAGCTCGTGACACACCGGACACTCGTGGTGATCTGATTCCAGGAGCGCGAAGCGAATACACTCGTCACAGAAGCAAGTTCCACAACAAGGTATCAGAACCGCATCTGTGAGTAAGTCCTTGCAGATCCAACATTGTAGGTCCTCTGGTATAGGGGCTTTTTCCTCGACGATTGGTTTTGCGTCAAGATCAGGTACGAATGGTGGCTTCTCGATTTTCTTCTCTTTATAGGCTTGTCTGCAACGTGAGCGACAGGAGCAACGTAAGAGATCTGCTGAGGGCTCTGAGCTCGCGACGTGAATATGCGAGATCTGACAGGGTACTTACGCATCGAGGACTGGAATCACAAGCTCTCCATTCGTGGAGAACATCACACCCTTGTGAGTCGGATCGTCCACAGTTTTCATGAAGCTCCTCGGGATCCCCGTGCTCCGTTTGACTTCAATACGCATGGCAGATTTTTCCGCGGGCTGAAACAACGTTCAGACTCGAATCCACGCCGTTTGATGATCTCGAAAGCGAGTCGATCGCTGATCTCACTTACCGGATGCGGACACTTGTGAATCCAGTGGCCAGGTTTGAAGCATTTGTAGCAAACGTATGAAGCAGGTGGTGGACCAACGAAGGGTTTCTTGACAAACTTGGACGAGTCGAATTCCGTTGACGACTGCGATATCATAGCCTTGATCTTGTCTTCCTCCGACGCAGAAGATGCAGCGATATCCGCGACCTGATAATGAGGAGGCACATAGACGTGATGTTATATCAAGAATAGACCATGAGAGCCAGCGCACCCATTTGGAACGGCCGTCGCGGTTCTGCTCAAGCTGGGGGAACGAGAAGAAACCAAATAGAAGGAAGAAGGCGAGCGATGACGAACTGAATCAAACAAACCTTGAGATTATCCGCTGCGCCATGGGAATCGGCCTACAATGTATAAAAAATGAAGTATGTAGTAGCCCCACTGTCCCGCTTTAGGAACAGTGCCCGCCCGTGCTTTGTTCCCACCCATATATCGCACAAAAAATCAGAGAATCATGGCTTGAAATCAAAAAGAAATCGATATGTTGTGTTCGGAAACGAAAGTTCACGCAGGGGAAGTGTCTGGAAGTGAAACTCTGGAATAGAATCTCGTTAAGTAGGAGCGTCGAGCGCCAAGTGCCGCCCTATAATGTCGTAAGTTAAGCTTCAATTCGATAAGACATTATTCGATACATACTTCGGCATTCGTTAGGAATATACATCGATACGTAGTCCGGTCAACCCTCGAGAAATGGACGTCTCCGGATCTAAAACACATTGTCTGATCTCGACGATACAAAACTCGTCAGGAATAGTTGCCTCCAATTTATTGTTATCAATATTCTTTTAAGGAAGAAGCTATCATCGAAATATCGCTTGCTCTCTAGTTTCGCCTGTGATTCAAGCAGACTTATTCGGATGGACAAATTCGAGAAGCGCAATCTTTCATTGTATTCGGAGTTGGATACGGATTGATCGGCGGATCCGCAGCCCGATGGATAGCCTCATACTTCCAGCCTCGGAGTCATACACCCTCCGAGTCAGAGAGCTCGATGGAAATTATTCAGTCGAGTACAAGGAGTTTTGAAGCAAATCCGTCGATGTTCTCACGGCAGATGCCGTCAGTTTGCTTCATCGCTTGCCGTCAACTCGTCTCAGTACAATCGATCTCGACATGGTGAGCGAGTCGAGTCTCTGTTGCGCAGTTTCGGTGCTTTTCAGTGGGAACTCTTCTGCAAGCAGTTATTTGCCCACAGTTGCGATCATAACTAAGCCCGATATCGGTCTCGGAAGATCCGATTCGATCCGTGTCAGTACGAGCGCAAAGTTCCCAGGAGCGGGAGGAACATTTCCAGACGACAGCTGATGTCAAATCTACCGAGTCAACATACTCTGAGTCACAGAAGCCCAACTCGAGTCGGTCGAGGCTCAACCAGTTGAGTCCCATACTGCCGGTGGCGTCAAAAGCATTGGATTCGGGTGACTACTTATTCTAGGTGATGATGTGACACATCGAACGAGACAAAGAAGAACAGAAAGTGCTTCTCCATCATCATCCAGACCGATTCCACTCTCATCAAGGAAGTTCGTCCATTTCCAAGTTTCCTTCAGAATACGTACGCTACTAGCAGCAACCTCGGCGTCCAAAAGCGCGTCCGCGTCCGATGTTTCGCGATGCCTGCAAAATTCAAAGGGGCTCCAGTTAGGGCATATCTTCGGTAACCACGAAATTCGTCATATTGCAACGACGGAAGGAATCGCAGTCTGGAGATCTGTACTCACCAATTCTTCTTGTTTGCGCCCACTATCGGAATCCGGGAGACGAGCACCGATGTGTTCTTTGGCACGAGAACCTCATCACTTTCGTACACCTCCTTCGTTTGAGCATTGGTAATCTGTAGCTCATAGTCGGCCCCCTTCCCGATCTTCTTCTGCTGGATTATGTTTTTCTTCAGCTCCCCGATGGAGATGTGGAGTCCATCGAACGTTACCGTATCGAAGTCCTTCGAGGACTTGAATTTGTAGTGGACCGACATGCTCACGCCGAGCACGGCGATCGACTCAGCGATCAATTACCTGAAAACGAGTTGTTGTTATAGTTCCGTTCTGATTCGCAGGCCTCTAAGAACCCAGATGAATGAGGTGGGGACCCTGCGTATCATCATCGCAATATGAAACCAAGCATCTTCCCCGGAACGATATTAGAAACATCATGGAAGGCAGGAAGTTTTTGTATGCACAGCCCTCAATTCACGACGGAGATAATAATCGATCGAGACAATCAGGAACGGTCGCGCTGTCTCGCTTAGCTAGCGAGAACTTTGAGACACCGATCGATCATCACAAACAGGAGAAGCGAACAGGAGTTTGAGGAGAAGCTCCAGGTAGGAACAGAAACAATGTTTCCGAAGACGCTTCGCATATAGCTCTCGGGCATGCAAATCCAATCGAACGACATGGAGATGCTGCTCATCGCAGCCATTATCGGGAAGGTTAGAGCCGAACGGCTCCGATAATTTTTGAGCTTCCAATCTTCCTCATGATTCAAGTGGATAGGATCCGCTCTAGGGTTCACTACCCAAGGACAGATACATGGATCAAATGATCTAGTATCGAAGGAGATCACAACTAGCCGACCTCCCGTCGATTCCCGATGAGGTATGAACTTCAGCTCAGATGGGTTCACCCGAGGAAAGGCTTGATATTCATAGATTAGCGTAACGCCGAAATGTCGAGCCAATGTCTACTCACCGATTGAGTGCAATTATCGCATTTTTCACGAAATCAGAGCGACGATTATAATGTCGGTGTCGTTTTAGTGGACTCGGCGCCGGCGGTGACGAAACAACAACAACAGCAGCAGCAGCCGCAGCAAAGATGAGACACTCGGGTATCTTGAACGATTTCCGATGTAGCTGCTGTCGACACACACGACACCGACGCGTTGAGCTTGTTCCCACCAGCACGGAGAATTTCGAGAATTTCAGGACCGTCTCGTTCGCGCCCTCACTTCTAATGGGTTCTGCGCAGGGAACGATGGGAAATGAATGCAATTCGTTCTCTCAAGGGAACAAATCACAAGATAGCGGGGACTCGCTGCGAGCGTTTGTTATTCTCAGTTCCGTAACAGACGACGCTATAATTTGCTCGGAGACTTTGGAGAGAGAGCGCGAGAACACAATGGAAGGGAATGATGATGCTGATCTCTGCGTCTTGACTCTCTGCGTCGGTCTTCGTCGGAGGCGTGATACAGGCCTTTAGAGAGGGACGGTCTCGAATGATGGAAGCGAACATGTTCCCATTTGCTTGTCTCACTCTCACATGATGTTCACTGCGGGCAATGCGACGCAAGAAATGCGATTCGCCGGTTTCCTCCTCCAAAGCGGCACGAAAATTTTCGTCCCGGCTCTTCCAGTCGCAGCCCGACGAATAAGACGGAGGAGCTCGACGTCGAAGCGAGCGTCCCGTGGTCTAGTCCGGTCACCCTTCATGTGAGTTTCGGTGGCAACTGCTTTCTAGCGATTAGCGCTCTTTATTCGCGGTGATCTGAACATGTAAATTCCGCGGGGGATTGATACTCTAAACCGAGCGTCCGTGGCATATCCTGCCCTTTCCGGAGGGGTAGAATTTCGAGTTCTGACCGCCGACATTCGATGTCCGAGAGCGGCGATATCCTGTGGAATTCCTAGACAGCGATCAGAGCGCGGAATTCGCCAACTTGACGATCAGACGGCTCTGACGGGCGTGAGAGCATTGTCATTAGTCTTAACATCACATAATATGTATCAGATTGGGACGACCGGCTCGATGCAGATGATATTGATGCAGAGCTGTGTGTGAATTGAGCTTATAATTTTTCTCTTCAGCCCGATATCCTGCTGAACTCGTTCCGATACCGAAATGACGAACTCCGAAAACATCGTCGGGGAAAAGTGGGACCGCTGCATTACGGACACCGGCATCAAAACAGTGTCGGGCCTCGGTCTGGGTATCGTAGCCTCTCTCCTCCTGTTCAAGAGAAAATCTTGGCCCATGATATTCGGAACTGGGGCTGGTTTTGGTGAGATCACGATTTTTCTGTCGACGGAAAAGACAAGAGGAACGAGCCGTGTTCATGTGGAGCTGACTGAAAAACCCTTCGTTTCAGGCATGGGCTACAACAATTGTCAACATGACTTCAAGTCGCCAGTGGTCATGCGCGCTTTCCAGATCAGAGAAAAGCAGAAGTGATGCAGTGTTTTTTGATTTCCGAAAGTTGAGAAAAGAAACTCTGCGAGTGTATGTACATTGTTACGAGCAATCGATTCAAGGCGTTTCGCCTAGAACCAATAAAGCCTAGATAATTTCAATCGCTCCTCGACGGCTCATGCTTATCGCATTCGGAGGCAATTTTTCCCGTTCACATTGGTCGTGTCTCAAATCCAGTTATTCGTTTATTGCTCTTTTCGGGTCGTTCAATATACAGAAGATTTCAATCAGAAACCTCGAGGTCTTTCCTGATAGGTCCCATGAGAGCCGCATATTCTCCCTTCGAGCGCTCACCATTCCCCCGCCCCCTCTATCAGCATGAGTAGTCTGACAGACCGACGAATGGAGCCGGGATTTCCCCATCTTAGCGTCCGCATAAACGACGGATGGGTACGTCGAACACACGGGCTCTATCCAAGGCTTTCCGAGTCCCCACAGGATACCGTACCCATTCCAACACCAACTGTCAAACTCGGATTGTCGAGCACGGTCGTGTTTTGGAAATTCTCATAGGTAGACGGACATGCTCAATAAACGGGCAGCCTACGGGTACACCTAAGTTTTCTGAGCCATTGAGCGATCCCTATCCATGTACAATACTCAGCATGAATTAGACTTCGAATGGATACTTTGGCAAAACGTGAGCTCCGCGTGAGTAGGTGGATCATCCTCTTCGCCGGTTGCCCGAGGATCCGACGAAGAACTCGGAAAATAGGCGAGCATGCTTCACACGAGTGAGAGAAGCATGCCCTCCGTTCAGGGGGGGAGGTTCAGTGATTTGGGTGACTTCGACTTCGGCAATAGGGAATCATGTATTTTCGAGAGATTATCCCCTTTCTCCTCCTTTCCTCGCTCCGGAGGGCATGTATTCTCGGATATGCGACGAAAAGCCTAATCGGCCTGTGGGCTCCACCGGGGCTGAGATGTAGCCCGGAAAACTTTGAGTCTGACACCCCTGCCTTAGAACTCTGGGAGTCGGAGGCTCGCTGCGAGGACAGACCGGCTACCCGCGTGTTGGTGTGAATACGGAATAGGGGATTAGGCCCCGAGGCTCATAAAGTACTCGCTCTCGGCGGCATCAGTTTGAGTATCGCGGGAGAGTCGAGGGTGGACAATGGTGAAACGCTCCTCCGGAAATTCCAAAACTGTACAGCAGTCGGAAGCTATCGGGGGTATGCGCCCCTCGCCCCGTTCTCAGGCGCGCTCCACTCGTCTCCACATAAATACACTTCCAGAGATTCTCATAGAAATGATGATAATGACTTCGTCTAGATTTCTCGCAGTTCCTTGTATGCATTCTCAAGCTGCTTCCGAGCGAGAACCACTTGCTCCTCTTGTCTCCGAATGTCATCGTCCGTCACAATGAGGGTCTGAAAAATCGAATGTCCCATCATTTCCTGCAATTGGTCGAGAGACCACATGAGGGTCAGCCAGACGCGATTTCCTCTCTCTAAACGTATTCGAGAAGTTCGGCTCACCTGGACTAGGGGCTGGTCTGGGTTTAGGTAGACCGCTGGATGTTTGTCCTGTTGACCTTTGACGTTGAGTTGACCAACGATGGGCCCTTGAGTGATGTGCAGGTATGTCGCCACACTGCGTAGGAGGGTGTCCTGCGACAAGTCTTGGGAGACTCCTCGAATATTGCGGGGAAGGTCGAATGGTTGAACCGTATGAGCGTGCGGATCACACGCGCTCAGACCCTGCAGACGTCGCTCCCAGAAGAGCTGTAAATGGAATGACAGATGAGGTCGTATTCTGGCGGTACCATTGAACGGGGGAATTCAATCGATTCCGAGCCTTTTCCTCTCACGGATTCTACAGCCGGGAACACTGAGCGGACGAACCTGTTTCGATTTCTTCTCTTGAACTCCATGTTTGGTATCGTGCTTCGTTGTGGATTCATTTCTGTTACTGATCAAAGTTACCGGTTGCTTGAAAATAGACGCCGTCTGTCTTATAGGTGGGACGAGACATGCCTCGGGTTTCAATCCCCGAAGGTACTCGTAGATTGGATAACCTTTCTGCTTGTTCTGTTTTGACTTGCGTACAAGCGCGGGATTGATCTTGCCGGTGCGAAAATCGAAGGCCGACAGATCCACGAATTTCCCGAGGGCTTTGACAAGTTGTTGTTTGTTCCGGTAGCGTTGGCCGTCGGGTCTGTAGAAAGAGCGTCATATTATACGAAATCGATCTGAGGCATCGAGAGCTCTCCGATCGCCAAAACGCCGACTCGGAGAGTCTCAAGAGACCTGAAGTCCCGTCTCAAGTGCGAATCTACGGAATGGAGTCCGCAGATCTCGAAATATTCTTATGAGGCGTCAATCGCGCCCTTCGAGGGGAGCGGCTAGAGAGCTTGTCAATATCCAGGAGTGAAAACTTACCCGTAGTAGGAGACGTCAACTTTGCCGGCCGACAATCCTAGCTTTCTAGCTTGTTCTTCGCGCCGCCAACCTTTTGGGAGAAGAAGCTCTGCCATTCGGACTGCACAAAGGCTTCTTGAGGACGCGAAAGATATCCTGACCCCGAGATCGGGAGTTTTCTCGGTCTCACTGAACTTTTCCCGCTAGCCGAAGAAGTGTCTTTCACCGCAACAAAGCTTTCCTCCTGACAAATGTCGTTGTTTTGATTCGTGTAAGGACACCGAATAATCTCGAAAGCTCTCTCCTTGTAGACGCGGAGACGGCTCCTCCGCGAACTCGTTCCCGACTCGCATAACGGGGAGACTTTCCTTCATTCGTTCAATTCGAGGAGATGAAATTTTCGGCATTTGGATCAACTCCCCGGCGAGACTTTCAGATCAGGATTTCGGAATACTTCGACGACCCCTCGGGCAGACAGATGTGCGGGAGAGTTGAATGGAAACGTCAGCCGAGGAACACCTGAAACTCCGAATCGCTGACTGAGACTCATCTCGACAATGGTGAGTACCTTCCGGGATGCTCGACCGATTTCATTTTTTCAGCGGAAAATAGAAGTGTTCCCGCGGATCTGCCGTGATATTCCAATCGGTTTCGAACAAAGTGTCGTCGACCCTGCTCATGATGAGTGGGCTTTCGATAGAGTGACGGATTGTCTCCGTCAGCTCGGGATAATATCTGTCTCGAAAGCTCGCACACCATCGAGCTTGGCAACATCCATTATTTGCGCTGTCAAATCTGTCGGAACCCCCAGGAACCCGATACCCCGGCTGTTCCACTGTGGTGTGTCATGGCCGCGCCGTACTCTCCGAAGCTGTGTTTTCAAGATGGCGTTGCTCGCAAGCTGACTGAGTTAGCATCATTCGGTGATGTTGCGAAAAGATTCAGCTGGAGCCCTCGGCCAGAATGTTGGGAGCATAAATTCGTGAAATGGTGTTCCGTGAGTCTACAGAAAGATTCCCCGACGTTCGCCTTGGCTCGGAGCCGATCTCTATCCATTGTCGCTAAGTGCCGAACTGTTTACGTGCTAAATCCCGACTTCATTGATATTTGAAAGAGCTCCTCGAGCGCAACGCGCCCCACTGACAGCACGATTCGAGTGTCAGAGCCACATGGAGGAGGACAAGAGCGACTCCGCAAATATGGAGTACGAGACTGTTCAACTAGAAGGTCTAGAGCTCGCCGAGAGTAATGAGCACCACCTTCTAGTGTGTGCCTCGGACTCAGTTCTCGAAAACGTCGATGTTTTCCATTGCGCTGAATGCGGTAGAGAGTACAAATCTCGGGATGGCTTACGGACACACGTTCGTAAAGTCCACACCGGGATAAAACAGAAGGCCTCGCAGGACCAGAGCTGCCTGGAACCTAATTGTGAAGCGTCATTCCATACCAAAGCGGAACTATGTAGTCATTTAGAAAATCATCATGGGCTCCAATTCGAACACATCTCGGTCGTATTGCCAACCGCTCCTCGATTCTACGCGTGGATGGAGGAGTTCCAAGAGTCGTCCGGAATTCGATTCGTACGCACCTGCGGCACGAAGCAGTTCGTCAAAACCGGCACTCGAATGCACTTCGTATGCCATCGCAGTGGGAAATGTCGAGGGAAAACAACATCCGTACGTATGAGGAAAGAACGCGCGCACGGTCCCGTAAAGCTCGGTATCCAATGCGTGGTGCATTTGCGAGCCGTAGAGAAGCCGAACGGATCGGTCGAAGTCGACGGATGCGTCTCGCACTATGGTCATGCGACGGACGAGCAGCTCATGTCTCTGTTGGCCATGCACCGTTGTCGGATCGCACGCTTCATAAACTTAGGTCAACCCGCGCACCGAGTCGCAGAGATGCTCAAGCAACTCGCCGATCCTACGACGCCGTTAGCCCGCATCGCATCCTCTGACGTTCGGAACATAGAGCAGTGCTTCGGAAAACAATTCAGCGAGGTGGTGGCCAGTTATCTATTCGAAGCAGTCGGGCTCCTGCTCCTCAGCAATCCCAATGTGGTCCTCGTTCACAAGCCCGTCGATTCAGAGGCCGATGGAATGGATCCCTCGGAATTCTACGGAGTTCTCATGACGCCCAACCAGCTCGAGACGTTCAACGATTACTCGGACAGTATCATCGCCGTCTGCATGGACACCGTCTGTCATTTCAGTTTCAGTATCGTCACCATGAATTGCTACGTGCGCAAGAATGACACGAATTTTGTTTTCCCTCTCGCCTGGTTCATAACTAGCGCCAGCAAGCCCCAGGTTTACATACAAACGTTCTATTATGCCGTGGTTGGACAAACAGGCAGATTTCATTGCAATTACTTCTTTTCGGACGATCACGATGAGTACTTTGTCCAGTTCATCCATACCTTCGGCGGGGACAAAGTTCCGAAGAAACAAGTGAATCTATGGCACATGAAAAACATGATGGAACTAGCGCTCTTCCAACACTTGGTGGAGCCGAGCAAAGTTTACAATATCGGGTGTCTGCTCGATGGCATCTTCCGGTGTCCGATCTCTATCGCAGCCTTCTCGAAGAACTTGGCGCAAATACAAGAAGTCGTCGCGACCGATAACATTCCTCAAATATTCATCGACTATTTCGATACCGTGATCGTGAACCGGACGATGCTCTGGGCTCCCTGCTACATGGGAGAAGAGAGCGCGGAAATCCACGAGGAATTCGAGCGGGAGCACACCACCATGCTCCATTTTCTTGATCACATGGTCATGAATCGCTGGGGACAAAAAATCCTCACCAGCCTGATTTCGTATACTTCGCCTTATAAGATCGAGAACCTCGAACTCAAGACTGAAGCCACCCCGGAAGACACCGACAGCCAACAAAGCCTTGAAACGGCGGAAGCCAAGGAGTATGTTTTGAAGTGTAACGAGGAGCTTTTCACCGTGACGAATACCGGGAAAACCTGTGATCCCAGCTGTGGTTCCCGATGTCAATGCTGCTCGCTCTGTATCCATGAGTTCACCTGTTCTTCTTGCTGGCAGGATCAGCCTCATATTTGTGAGCATATTCACACAATCAACGATTTCCGGAAGCAGAGTAATTCCGACGCAGTCGAAGTTGTTGCCGAGAAACCTCCACCCAAACCTCTGAAGGAACGCTTCAGCCAACACGCCGAGAAACTCGAGCTCATTGTGGCGGAAGCTCGGCATTTGCAGATGTTGTTGGAAGAGCCCGAGACCGACGAAATCAGGAAACTCTATGCCCAACAATTACAATACATGCAAAACAAGCTCGCAAGCCTCAGTGGCGCAGCTCTGAGCAGTGTAGCGAACAGAACCGGCTTGACCGAAGAAAATCTTCACTGGATGACGCACAACCCACAAATATTCTCGATAGAGCCGAAAGGGAAATTACCCATCATGGTTCCTCGTGAGGTGTCGATCGACATGGTTCCCGCTGGCAGTTACGTTAGGTGGCTCGTGAATGTAAATAGGCATCAGATACCAATTGAAGACACGAGCGATTTGATCCGCATCATTCTTAGCAATCCCGGAAAACAAACTGCAGCTTTATTGTTGTCGAATGGCGAGAAGGCCAAAATGGCCGTACTCGGCAAGAGATCGATGGACTCTGGCGAGGATAGCGGATCTAGCGGAATCAAAGTCATTAGAATAACTAAGGAAACTGAGTCGACATGAAAGCGCCAGTACACAACTTGGGCTAAATGTCTCCGACAGGTTCTTAGAACAAAACACTTGGTGAATGGAATACTTTTCCGTTGAACCGAGTGCGCTGTCTCGTCGAAGCGTATGTGTCGCGTGGATCCCTTGTAATGTGAACCTTTGCCGTCGCAGTCTGCAATCTTCAACTTCCAATCGCTTCTGACTGTCATCTTGTTGGTGATTTGTACCTGCGCCTACGTCAGATCGCTGTACCCGTCTCTCCTGGACAAAAATAAGCAAGGGTGAGTATGATGTCTGTTTTCTTGCCGACTTGAGCTCGATTGTTCGGGCCGATTATTATTCGAGATCTCCAGTCGAGCTATCGGTCCAATCGGTCCGCGAACTGTTTATATATGATTTTCCTCCTCCTCAACAGGTTGCGAGGAACTTTTTGGAAATTCGCTCGGGTAGGAGAGCGGCTGAGTCCTTGGGTATCGCTCGCCTGCTTGGGGATGGCTTTCTGCAACCTGTTCATGTCATGATCGAGCCTCCCGCGTGGTGCTGAAGTATGATTGTAAATAAATCGAATTTATATATAAAGTAAATAAAATCTCCGGAGCTCGTTGATTTTCATTGAGAGAAGTGTTTCGTCTATACTCTTGGAGTCAAGGAGAGCGCTCGCCTTCATGCGCCGACGATTTTCGGCCGGAGTTTCCGAATGTCGACAGTCGACACTTGGAAACTCAGATGGGGAATGAGCTCAAGGTTCGGTTGAGAAGCATGAATTTCATGGACTCGCTCCGCTATATTCACAATTAGTGACGAGTGTAGCGTGGGCTACGTTTAAAAGCGGTCACGTGTCACGTTGTGTCGGGTTTGTCGGCGTGTTACCGGATGAATTCAATTCTTCGTTGTTTTTAAGTGATAGTCAGAATGAGTGCGGTCGCAAGATACATGGCCAATAGCTCCCAATTGAAAGTACTGTAGCACGTCTCCGGATCTCTCAGCTTATACGGCTGAAGGAACTCAAGGGTTGCCATGCCCTGCCGACCATCTGCCGGTGTACGGCCCCGACAGCACCATTCGCAAAGAATCTCTGGAGCTCGACCATGTTGCCTGTCTTGGTGAGATTCCTTTTCCTTTCCTTTTTACTTTATGCCCGAGAAAATCCAGAGACGCGAGCCCGAACTTATACTTCTCCGCGTTTACCACGAGTCCCTGGACCTCAGGTCGTTGAAGGAGGGTTCGCAGGTGCTGCAGATGTTCCTTCCTGTTCTTGGAAGCCACAGGCACTTCGTCAAGATAGACGAAGAGGCACGGGAGGTCACCCGAGACCGAGTCCATGAGACGCTGGAAAGTCTGGGCGCTGTTGCGAAGGCCGAACAGCATGCGCGTGTGCTCTCAAAGACCAAACTGCGCGATGATGGCAGTTTTGGGGATGTCCTCTGGGGCCATCGGAATCTGATGGTAGCTCTTGACGAGATCTATCTTGGAGAAAACTTTGCACCCGTGTAAGATCCCGGCGAAGTCGTGGATATGCGGGAGTGGGTAACGGTCTGGATCAGTCATGTCGTTTACTCGACGAAAGTCACCACACGGCCGCTTCGTCCCGTCCGCCTTCGGGACGACGTGGAGAGGACCGGCCCATGGGCTGCACGACTTCCGAATGATGCCCAAGTTCTCAAGAGACCGAAACTCCTCTTTGACGACGCGCAGAACATCCGGTGCGAGGCGGCGAGCTCTGGCATACCTTGGTTGCCCTTTGGTGACGACATGGTGCTGAACGCGATGCTTGACCTTCGCGTCGAAAGGCAGCGTGAGAACGGTGGGGAACTCCAAGAGGAGAGTCTAGAACTCGTTGCCCGGTCTCGTAAGGTTACCGATTGCGCTCCGAAACCGCGCGGGCTGCAATGGTATGGACACCAAAGAGTGGTTGTCGAGTAACCTCCGTCCGCGGAGGTCGACGAGGAGTCCGGCGCTCCTGAGAAAGTCGTAGCCCAGGATGGGATGGGTGACATCGGCGATGATCAATTCACAGACGTGTGTGAAACGTCCTGCAAGGTTCAGGGAAAGGTCGTTCATGACGTATGTGTTGATATTGCTGTGGTTTGCAACAAGAAGATGACGATCGGTGGGAGTGCCTCTCTCGCTCTGCGACGGCGGAACCATGCTGACCTGAGCCCCTGGATCGACCAGGAAACGGCGGCCAGAGAGATTGCACTGAACGAAGAAAAGATCGCCCTTTGGTTGAGAGCCGGCCGCGAGAGCGAGCACAGACGGCCGGTATGCTCGTTCCTCGTTCCTCTGCACTGGCGCCTTTTTTCCGTCTAAAGAACGCGGCATGGGACAATTTCTGGCTTTCTCAACAAACTTCGCATGGAATCTGCATACCCGCGGCGTCTTGCGACCCCCTTCTGCCCGATTCTTCCGCGGCTCGTCGGTCTCACCGAGTCGAGAACGCTGGTGGCCTGGCGCTGAGCGTAGCTCCTCGAAAGTGTCCTCGAATGTGACGTGCTCCATCTTGGTTAGTACTCCGGGTTACCAATTGCAGCGTGAGTTACGTCTAGAAGCGGACACGATGTGTCGGGTTTGTCGGCGTGTTACCGAATGAATTTTATTTTCGTTTTTCTCAGGTAATAGTCAGAATGAGTGCGGTCGCGAGCCGCCATAGGAGCTCCTAAAAGGGAAGAGCTCTCATTTCAAAGTAGATCGTAGAAATAATCCATCCCCTGACCCACTTCCCAGATCGAGATTCCACAACCCAATTCTGTCGCCAGGGCCAGCCGCATGGAGATAGCTTTCAAGGTCGGGAAGAACATGACGTGATGTCCTTCGTTCCTGGAACAATGATTATTGAGAGAAGATGAGCGAGGGAGGGTGATCATCGACCCGATGGCTCAGTTCCCAGAGCCGTAGTCGCCGGGTCACACCGGCTACGAAGGGCTGGGCAGACGACTACAAGGTTAAGATTCGACTAGGGTAATTGTCCGCGTGATTGCGACGGACATCTTCAGTTCAGGTCCCAGAATATACTACGAATATCCGACGCCATGCGCGGCACGGCAAATCGGAGGTTCAGTCCCGAGGGATGCGCGGAAAATCGGCGCTTACTCATAAGAAGCTTCCAGCGGCAAACAGAAAGCGCGAGGAGATAGAACTCATGAGAATCCCTCCCGGCGAGCCCTCTAATTCTGCGCACCAATAATCAGCTTCTTGGCAAAGAGTAGAGCCGCGACTCATATAGAATTTGTTGACTAGATCATCTCTCACTCCTCGAGGGATTTCGCTGACTCACCCTCGAATCTGAACGTAATGCTCCGCGAACTCCTCGTTCCATGCGATTTTCGGTTTGTGTTTCTGCAGCATTTCGACGAATTGATTGCCGACGATTGCGCCTCCTCCAACAGCCGTATAGTCGTATCCGTAGAAGTTCAATCCTATCAGGATCTTGGCTCGATACTCGCTCTCGGTGGGCTGCAGACTTTCCACACACTTCCGGACCCATTGGATCGGCGAGTTCGGTCCGGGCCTTTAGAAATAATTCAAGGTGGAAACAAGTTGCGGGATACCGGATGATTCCGCGTTGATTGTGAGCTAACATAAAGTATACTATGCTCATAATATCATGTCGAGGACGGCAATCACGTGGTCCCGGAAGATCTCACCTCTGCGGGCTCGAGTAGTCGTAGGTCATCAACGAGAAGGCCGTCACGTGATCTCGAAGTTGTTCGAAATGACTTCTGCTGAACATACCCTGGACATTATCGTCGTATAGCGGAGGGGGGATGACCAATATCAAGGCTAGTTCCGATGAACGCAGCGGCTCGTAGAGACCCCGTATGATTTTGATCAAGGCACTGCAAACAGACCGACCCTTCCGTGATTCGAAACTCCGAGAGGCTGCTGCGACGCCCACGCTTGGACATTGACTACTACACCGAAGGTATGTAGGTTTATCTCAGTACGAGTACAAAGCTCACTTTGCGAGTTTGCCGCTGTAATTGTACTGAGACCACAACTCGAACACGTAGCCGTCGAAATCATTTTCGTGCGCGAGTTTCGTGAGAACTTTCCCCAGCGACGAGGTTCTCCCGGCAGACGAAGAAACGTCGAGTATCTGTTGCGGGGACCAGCCCTCAAACAGTACACGAGGCACTGGAACAGGAAAGACTCGAGTTGTTAAAACTCTGCGATGCGCATTCTGTGGAATCGAGATTCAGGACTAACTCCTTGTTATTGATTTGGAGCGAACTCAACTCACGCATCTTCGCTCCGGTATCGCGGACTTCTCTGATCCATCCCCGATCCACATCATGCTGACCCGATATCACAAAAGACGATCCCTCGAGTTTCAGTTGTAGCCAAACGGGTGAAACGTGGGTAAATTTCGAGCCGAAGATCTTCGCCACATCGTATCCGTGGTTATTCCACTGAAAAAGAAGAAATAAAGGGCACGATAGAGGGATGATTGAAAATGGGAACGGATGAGAAAGGACATGAATAAAGCTCGGAAATGAGTCTGAGTCTGCACTGAGCGTCGAGTATTCCAGAGCTCGTGGCATTCGAAGACGAGCGAGAAGCTTGAATTTCCAACTCCAAGGTGAACTCACAGGAGTCACATAGGCCAAAACATTCCCGGAGAAGTTCCTGCTGTGCTGCAGCAACGTGCTGTAGGCTTTCTGGTGGGTCACGATGTCTTTCCATGCCACATTCTCCGAGACCAGGTTTCGCTCAAAAACGCTCCTCTCGCTTGGTGGCAGTTCCTGCGAAAGGATGGCTGATTGAGTGAGCCTGATGGCGGGACGGAATCGTAGGACAAAATGTTTTCCAGGGGGCATGTTGAGAAGATTCGATGCCGTCCTCACCTCAATTTCCGTAGAAGCCCCAGTCGATGCCGCTAGACTCGCGAGGCACGCCACGCCGATCATGAATGATCTCCCCATGAGAAATTACGGAACGAGTTATGCGGGTCTCTGAAAGTTAGCATCACGCGGCAAGCTGAATGTCACTGACCATCTCATCTATTGTTCGATCCTCAGATGACGAGAGGGACTTCAAGAGGGGAATTCCGACACCGTACTCGGAGTGAGTGGACCGCTGTTTGTTGTTTCTAGAACTTAGCAACGTACTCTGATTTCGAAGGGAAGCGAGATCTCCAATTCATTGACCGTTGGTCTGGGGCACGCTCAATTTCGATCCTAAAAGAGTCTACTTTTCCGCGAGGAGGTTTTTCGCAGTGTCTGCCGGTTTCGTGCACGGACTCGTCAGCTGTTGTGGCTGTCGCCAGTCAGACGTGACTCGAAAATTTGCGCGTCAACAATCGGCTGCTCCCCATCTAGTGGATATAAACATCCGTCTGCCCGACCAGCTGTTAGGAGAGTAGAGGAGGGAAAGGAGCTCTGTGCTTACTGTCTCCTGGCTCTGCGATCGTTTGCGGTTCTGCTAGCCAACCTTCGCCGTCGAAGCCAATTTCCACCTGGCCAGGCTCGCTCGATCAGGACCTGAAAACGCTGCAGTGATATCAGCGCATACGTTCCGAGCACTGTCAGTTGATTTCCTCGTGGAATGTAAGTACGCAGTTGAGTTTTCCTTGTAGAGAGCAAGCTGCTCTCCGAAGTTCGATCTAGGCATCCAGATGATGCACGAATCGAACTTGAGCCGCTTGGAGCTGATACACTCGGGAAGTGGACGCTCATCTGCGAGGGAATTTCGCGAACTCGGATGGCAGACCTTCTTAAGAGACTTTAAATCGAAGACTTTAGCCGCCAAGGTCCGACATCGCTTTTCGGTAGATCGGAAAATAGAATTCGCGACAGGGATTAAGAGCAGCTTCCCAAATCAGAACTTCTGCGCACTTAGTCGGCATGTCGTCCTCGTCATCTGCATGGGACCAAGTTTGTTGCTCGAACATCATATCGCAGCGAGAACTAAGGGGAAAACATGCGGATCCGCGAGAACCAGACAGATTTGCGCGAGGTGAGAATACGTGACCTTCGCCGGGAGACAGAAAAATATTCTGAAGGATCGGCGGCGAAATCTAGTGATGCCGACCGACTGGCCAACCTGAAGTTTGGGAAAACCACGTACTCGGGCTTGCCCGCTGCATTGTGCATGAATCCGACTCTGTCTGATATTCTAACAGAATCACAGAGCGCTTTCACTTAAGGGACGAAGCTCAGAAGATGAGAGAACGCCCGCGAAATCCTTCGTTTTGTTACGCTCCACGGCACCGATTGGTCGCCCGACAGAGCGCGCATTGTTCAATATGGTCGGCGGGACCATGAGATCATTCTGCGTTTCTAGCGAGCTCCTTGACCGCTTCCTCCATGGTACCGTCTCTGTCAACAGGACGGAACCGGGGTTTCCGGGCTGCTTGTTGGGAATATGGGTCCGCAGAGACGGGCCTCAACGTCCTTCACTCGGAACAAGGGGTTACGAACATGGAAGGTCAATGGGAGCGAATTTTTGCGAACTTCACCAATAGCTAGAAAGGTATTTATTTCGTGGATCTATCTGCTCGGATGTGACCCGCATTCACGAACATTTGATGACTTCGATCGTCGGATCCGTCCGCGGACGTCGTCTAGCTCGGCTGCTCTTGGCGTCCTCGCCACGCTCGCGCCCTTCGAAATTTCACCCGACGTGCACTTCAGTCAGTAAAAAAATCAGTGCTCATCATGAAAAAATCTTTCTCCATCCATTCGATGGGGCTCCTGTTAATCCGTCTGAAGAGCTCTCACGCTACCGTGTCCCCCTATTTGTATCCGTGGTGTTTCATGTACGGAAACATGAATCGCCGAGCAGGAGTCAATGTATCATAGACCTCGGAATCCCTCTTGCAGATGTCTGAAACTGACGAAGGATCCACTGGTTTTGAACTTTTGGATGAGGAGAACACTCCGGAAGCGCCGTCGACTCCTGAGGCGAAAGCTAAAACGTCTGTTAAGAGTAAACCCGAAAGACTGAGCAAAGGAGAGCAGAAAATCCTCGCCACACCCAAATCTGTGAGAGCAGAAGCTGTTGTCGCTACTCCCGGAAGAGGTGAGTCACCTGACCCTTAACAGTATACAGAGTAGAAAAATAAGTTATCTCTCTGATCCACGACGCAGAAGCAGGGCTCCTCCCAAATCGATGCTAGGTACCCTTCCCGCGTGAATTGTCTCTCTTTCGGAACTCAGAAAATCAGACGATCGAAACTATCAACATTTTCTCTCATGTCCTGCCACGGGCTACTGCTATTTTTGTTGCCTGCCGTAGTCCCCGACAGCCTCCGATGCTCGCCAGCAGAACTCGGAACTTCCGCTGACTCTACAGCGAGAAATTCCTCGGGCACTGAGAAAGTATAAGACGTGCGCCGTCTCTGCTATGTGCTTCGGTCAGACCTGAGCTTGTCTTGTGCTGCCGGAACGAATCGTGCTGATCTGCTGTACCAAGTAACAGTTAGGCGATCAATATTTTGTGGCTCTCTTCTCTTGTTTCCGCAGTGATCCGCGATTGATATCAGGTGATCTCGTTCCGGAATGTCTTCATTGGTGCATGGAAGAACAGGATTCTCCTCCACGCCGTCGTCCAAGACCCTCTCCCCTCGGGATCAATGAACTCTGGGTCTTCTGAGGGCGCCGTTTGTTTTGTGTGCGAGGCAGTGGTTGACTGAATCGTCAGCACCATTGGCGGTGGAATCCGAAGTTTAGACATGCTTTTAGTGTACGATGCTGTTCGAAGTTTCCAAACGAACTCGAGTGCGTGTACTGAGTTGCTTTTCATACGGGCTATCGTAGCGAACATCGTGGCAGCTCGAGCTGTCATTTCTAGTGGGGCCCCATCGAGGAGGCGACCGTGATGTCGCAACAGGTGATCAGTTGTACTAGTCTTCGAATTTGTTGCAGATTCCACGATGGCTTCGGGGATATCCCAACCGTCCGAGACAATCGAACGGAATGTTGCCAACGTACGGATCGGTGATGATGCACAAGGGTAAGGAGTTGAATAGGCCTTAGGTTGTTTTTGTTGAGTGGCTCTCTTGCTCTGTCCGGGAGAATCAGGCGTTTTCTCATAGAGCGTTAGAAGCCCCCTCGATTCTGAGCCCATATCGTTCGCTGAGCGTGCCTTCTGCTCGCTCGCCGCATCTGTGAACTATCGAGGCGTATACCGCTTCCGAACACCATCGACCCGACCAACAGTCGGATGATGGCACTATGCCGATAGGGCAGCGTATTTTCCACAAGGAACTCTCAATTTAGGATCGTGGCTTTTACAGCGATTCTGCGACAACTCAACTGAATGCCGAGATGGTTTGGTCCGGTCTACAATGGGGAGCCTCGTTTCTGTCGAAAGTCACCGAGAAGGCTAAAGAATCTGTCGATAAAGTGATCACAACACTAGACCCTCAAATGAAGCCCATCATCTTCTCGGGAGGAGATCTCAGTATTACAGTGGCGTCCGACAAAAAAGACAAAGTCATGCCGATCCAGGACGCTTTTTGGGATGTTTTCGGCAGAGCTACCGTGGAAGGTTGGTTTTGATGCATTCGTTCGAAGCTCCGATCGCGTATGCGTTCTGCATATATTTTAACATGGTTTGAACTCATCGGTAGGCGTGAAAGCTCAACCATCGTCAATGGCAGCACAACCGGTCGGATTCACGGCGGGTTTGAAGGCAGCTGAAGACCGAGTGGCTTGTCTACACAACACCGGCGATGTCGACCCTCTGAGTCCTGTTATCGCGGTGGAGGGTTTCCTCGCGGAGCTCAGCACCGATCGCTGGTTTGAAATGTCGTGTGTTCTACTAGTCGATAAACCAAACGATATTAGCATCTCGATCTACACTCAAGCAACGCCTCTGGACGAACAGTGGATCAATCAGATTAAAGACGGAACTCCTCCCGACTATCCTTTGAGGTGAGTTATCGAGTTCCCGTCCGAAAGACCTGAAGTATCGTGAGTAAGCGAGATTCGAATTCGGAACGCGCGAGCGAAACTCAGATCAATGACATTCGCCTTCCCGTGCTTTTTCCAGCTGGTGCGGATTCGCCAAAACAGTCGGAGAAGTCGCCGCAGCCGCTTTGAATTGCGAGCGCGAGGACTGGCACGAGAAACATACCGGGCTGCCGCGATGTGCCACGATCTACCAAGCTGCCAAGAGTCTGGCGTTCCTGTACCGGCGGAAACTCCAAGAAAAAGCTCCTTCAGCCGTGATTTCGAGCCAACCTGAGGTGGCGCCTGTCGTTTCGCAGTGAAACTTTGTGATGTTGTAAATACGCATATGTAATTCACAGTTTCGTCCGGTTATTATTATTCACCACCCCCTGGTAGACGCTGTTATTATTACCTAATCCTAAATAAGCTTACCATACAGATATCCCTGCATGAGTCGGTGAGACTGAAAATTGAAGAGCTCATGACACTACTTGAATAAAGCGATTATAACGACCATAGAAGGAAAGAATCACCGAATTTTCGATGTTGCTCAGATTTATTGGAACGTCTTCAGATTCGAATGTAGAGCCGGGCTGGACTCGAGGCGATCCGAATAAAGCGACTGACGCAGAAAATTCCGGACCACTCCATCTTAGCTCTAAGGTACGTGAACGCAGAGCTCGCAGAGGCTCAGGGTTGTTCGGGGATGTTCATCGGTATGTACGAATTCATCGGACCGATTTGCGTGATGCCATGATCGACCCTTCTGTTATCCTGACGATTGTTACCGAATCGTCCGGAATTCGGATCGAATCTACTCGGATCAATACTTCCTGTGGTCGGATCGAAGCGCGGGTCGAAGCGATGTACCCCGGGTGGATCCACGTGTCGATTGTTATCGTGCCGATTGGGTTGCTCATTCCACCCGTTGTACGGCCGCATGTGATCGATGTGAGAGTTACGACCGATGTTGAATTGATTGCTGAACTTGTCCAGAACTGAATGAAGGCTCACCGGGAGTGGTTTGCTATCGTCGTGTGGGGGGAGATAATTACTTTTCTTGAGGTGTGCTCTGACGAATATCGTATAATTCATGTTTTCTATGAGAGGGGCGTTGCAGAACTGGACGAACATTAGCTTTTCGCATTTTTCATCGACGCCGATGGAGCATACGACCTTTCTCCTATCACCTCCTTGGAAGCAAGGGAACCGATTATAATCGGGACGTCGCTTATCCACGGAGTTCTGCAGATTCCATCCGTGCGGTGATACTCTATAGACGGCTCTGATCTGCTTGCGTTTCATCCGGTCCTCGATTACCGCTCTCGAGAAGTCGGTGGCTTTCCAACTTAGATGGTCGTACATCTCCGCGGGACTGACGAAAACGGATATGTTGGTGACCAGTCCGGCATCGATTACGTCCTTGAATATATCGTGGTCGATTTCGATATCCAAGCTTTGACCGCCCACCGAGTTTACGGCCAGCTCTCTGGCGTACTGAGATCGGAGGTACACATCCGCTACAGCCTCCTGACCATAGACGAACGTACCGTTTTGCAGAAGATTGTACGGAACAACTCTCACGAAGAGCTTCTTCTCGTAGAAATTTATCGGTTCGATGATATGCCACGTATGATTGGTCTCGATCTCGGCGATCGTAAGGTTCTTGGTGTTTGTCGATCGGAAATTAAACTCGGGTTTTTTATAGAGTCCCACAACGTAGCCTGCGAGTCTCTTGGCTCCTATGTCTTGGGGAGCGTGCCAGCTGAGGTTGAGTTTCCGGGCTCGGGGCAGGTACATGACGTGGCGATTCAGAACCTCTACCGTGAGTTGCTGGACGGGAGATGGGGCCGCGACGATCGTTTGGAAAGTGAAATTCCTCAGGAGCGTCACGTGCTCGTCGAAAATGGAGTACACTCTGGCGGTGTAGTTCTTGAAGGGTCTCAGACGAGCCGTCGGATTCATGCTCGTCGCTTTCCTCATCTCGAACCTCAGTGTCTCTCTGTCGCTCTCGACATCGAGGAAATACCAGCGAGGGATCCGCGGCACTCTCGCGTGTCTGTTGAGAGGATTCTGTGCAAGCTCCGTAGATTCGTAGCACGACCACGTAAACTCAACGCACACTTCGGAGTGGCTGTCGTAACAGATGTCCTGGTGCATGACATCGAAGGCCACTCGAGCCGCTCCATGGAGGGAGAAGTTGGGTCGGCTCGTGAAGCCTCCCGACATCCATATCGTCTGAGTCGAAGAGAAACTCGCAACGAGTGCCACTAAGCGGAGCACCAGTCTTGTCCCCGATGAGGGACAGCTCATCATCGCGCTCTGCGAGCTGAAGCGACCGACTGATCGAGAAGCATGTCCGATCGTTGTTAATTGCCCCATTTGTCACAAGCGTCGCCAGTTAAAAAGGATAACCTCCAATCGAGACTATAGAACTCTGTTCGTCATTCCGATACATAAATAGGGTTTATTGTCTCCTTCTGCCAGACTTCATCAAAAACCGAAATCATCACAAACTTTCATAGAATCTATTCAGCGGATAACCAGATTGCCTACCGCGGGGGCAGACACGGAAGAAAACCATACAGGCGGTGAAAAGATGTTTTTCTAGAGGCTATCACGGGTTGATGGGAAGTTGACTACGGTTCCCGCCTTAGGCCAGAATCGACGAGTGAATTTTGTGTATAATCGGATAATCCACGTATAGGGACTGAGTCTTCGATTCCGAAGAGGGTACGGTGACTCGGCCCACTAAGCTGGCGTCACCTTCGAGTTTCGCCTGAAAGATACAAATCGGATTTCTACGATGATCGAGTGTTCTTCTTTCAGCGAGCCGCCTCCTGGATATAAGGGAATAGGCGGAGCTTGCCGCGGGGATTCTGAATCAACTCACTTTGGTGAAGAGTGGATGCGGGAATTCCCTAAGATGCGTGTTGATGTGGTGCTCAGGTCGGAGTTGGGCTACCAGACGACGGATTTCGTCGTGCAATTTAAAGCTCTGCTCTCTGAGCTGAACTAGACGGGTGTCTCGTTCGGCGTGTTGTGCGAGGGTGGTGACAGCATCCTTTCCGGTTCCGAGGGGCGTGACGCCGCCTTCCGCAAGTGCGATAAGATACTGAGCTTTGATCGAGTGAATCTTCTTCGAGAGCTCTAGCAGTTTGGCGCGCTGCTCTGCTTGGTCTTGAGGAAGGTCCTCGTCCTTCATGTTGGTGGCTTTCAGAAGCCAGCCGGGATTTTTCGGTACACCTAGGGGTTTCAGACGATATGCTTGTTGAGATAAGGCGTCCACTTGTTGAGAAGATCGGTGCGACCGTTCGACCTCCAACGCCTTGGTCAGAGTGTACACTCTGTCACGTAGGGCCTCGACGTATCCATCTGCGAAAAATGAAGAATATGTCTAGATATGCGTCCTAATGAGGCCCCAAGGGTCGAATGTGACGGCGCCCGACGATACGCTACGCAGATGATTCGATCGTTGAATATTCCGAGGGATAGGCTTGACAAGAAGATATTGTGTGTTCAGTAAATGAGCGGATTCTCACCTGCAACCGGGATGAAACCAGCGGAAGGCGCATGCGAAGCCGACGACTGCTGCGGCGAATGGATGGGACTGCTCCGGATGTCCGTTCGACCGCTGCTGTTCCTCCGGGTCAGATCCTTCAGCTGATTTCTCAGCTCACGTCTCTCTTTCTCGAGATGGGCGAGATCTGCGTTCATGACCTCGGTCGTCTCATCAAACTCTTTTTCTTTCTTCTTCAATTGGATCTGCAGCTCGTCCAGCTGTCTCTGGAGTCTGTCTCTCTGATCCTCGATGTCTTTGTAGGCGCTATCGATTTTCTTCTCTGCCATGTCTTTGCGCAGGGCCATCTCCCTCACTTCTTCAGTTTTGATTTTTATTGTTTTTCGCAACTCCTGAATATCGCTCATCTGCTGTTCGATACGAACGCGCATCTGCTCCATGTCCTTAGCCTTCTCCTTGGCTGTCTGGGCGCAAATCTGAATTGGGGGAGTGATTTTGATGATGGTCGACGAATCCCTCTCGAGGGAACCATCTTGTATCTTTTCATTCAGAGAATTCAAGGTGTCGAGCACTCCCTTCAGTGACATGCGCAAACACTCCGGCCCGTTATCGTCTTTTCCGTAAATGGAGTCGGTAGCCTCGTGTGTGAGCTCCTTCAACTTCTCCAGTGGGATCTCTTCGCTCTGCTCTCCTTGAGAAATCGTGGTCTGGATCGCGGACCTTTGCAAACCTAAGAACACCTTGAAAACCCGGCCTAGCTTATGGCAGCATTCCAAAACTTCTTCCTGCAGGTCGCTGTTCGTTTCTAGAACTATAGCTGCATTCTGATCTAGAGGTGCGCGTCGCTTAACCTACGGATAGAACGTTTCTGCATTGTTAGGGCAGATATGGCAAATTCTTCTCCGATCGATATCCAGGAAAGCCAGGAAGCCTGTCGGTATGGGAACCTGTGGCTATCGCTTACTTTCTTGAGCACTTGCTGGATTTCCTCAGTCAGTGCGACCGCGTCGTCCAGAAGTGCCAGAAGCTCGTCTCTGTTGTCTTTCGTCAGACTTTTGATAGCCTTCAAACACGCCAAGATTGCGTAACAGCAAACGCTCATCACCTTGAGGCGATCCGCCATGAATTGGGAACCAGCTACCCTCTCCGACGACAGGTGGACACTGATGATTGTAACAATCCTTAGAATATTGACACCAGAACGACACCAATGACACGAAGTTCAAATCACACTTTTTGACTCATCAACAAGATTCACCTGTAGAGACTTTCGAAGTAGCTGACGGCTTTCTCCAGTTTGTCGAGTGGCACATTTTCATCGAGTTGATCTTTGCGCAGGAGGTCGAGGTAGAAATCGATGAGTTTCTCTTGCACCAGCATCTCGGTGAAGAGCGTCGCGCATTTCTGATACAAATCCACACTGCACGAATTGAAAGCCCTGCAGGAACGGAAGAGATTTTCAGTGTTTCGCTTCAGCACGATCGGCAGGTTCCCTTCGAACCGAGAATACTGTACCCCGTGGCTTATCTTCCTCGTACTCACATTGTGAATTGTTGCAGGAGTGCGTGGAGAGTGTACAGGTAGAAGAGCATCATGCATCCGTATGTGTACTGCTCTACGGAATGCGTCTTCAGTACCATGGCTCTCGTAATGTACTCGGGAGCTGCAAACTTCTCTCTCAATTGGCTCGTGAGGATGTCGCACTTGGCAATGATTCGAGGCACGAGTAGAAGCATTTTTATCGCTTCGTGATCCCCGCCTCGTTGAAGGAAAGCATCGGGGAGGAACGCACAGACGTAGGTCACGTGTTGGTTCGCTTGCATCACCTCGAGCTTTCGGAGTTCCATCTCGATCGCTCGAGCGTGCGCTTTCGTTTCGGCGAATCTCACTTTGTAGTCGATGGATTCTGTGGCGGTTTGGAGCGATCTGTCTTGAGTTTCTTCCACGAGACGCTTCTGGAGCTCCTGTTCGAAAAAAAAACGGATTACGTCAGCGGAAAACCGAGCTTGAACTCTCTGCTCGACCCTCCGCATCAGACAAGCACACAAAAAACGGGAAATATTCATCACCTCTATCTTGTCCTTAAGATTCTCTGTATGATCACGGAATTTCTGAATCGTCTGCTCGTAGTCCGCAATCGCGTAGTTCATAGCTTCGATCTTCTTGTGGGAGTCCAATAACTGCGGGAATCCGTCATTGAGGTAGAATAGAGGAGTGATCGATACCACCCAGACTGAAAATCATAGATCTAGGCGAAATTCGCCTGCCGATATTCAGCGGAATAATACCTTGGCATTCGCTGTCTCAGCTTCTTCCCGCAGATCCTGCTCCGTTTCTCTCGCGGTATCTTGCAGCTCATCGTTCAGCTCCTGCAGCTTTTCCAGGTCATCGACCGCCTCTTGAAGCTCACGAACTTTTTCTTCGAGCGTGAGATTCTTTTCTGTGAGTTTCTCCACCATCTCCTCGGCTCCGAGGGCAGCGTCGATCTGCAAATAATCCATTGACCTTCCGCCTGTACGCCAATCTCATCCCCCTGATGGGAGAACGCTCCATAGAGCATACATTCGACATTTCTCACCTGCTCATGGAGTTCTCCGATTTGAGCCTCATATTGATCGACTTGCTGATTCAACTTCGAATTCAACCGACGAATTTCGGAGAGATCTTGCTTGACCTGCTCGAGCTCCTTTGTGGTTTCGGTCAATTTGATTCTGTAATATCCGAGAGCGGAGTCAGTCTCGCAATAAGAGTTTTCCCTTAACGTTCGAGCGATCCGATGGAAACTCCACCGTTTCTTTGAAAATGAAGAAAACATTTCCCGCGCTTTCACCTGTCGGTAGCGTTGATATCTCGCAACTTGACGACGGCGTCTTTGAGCTTCTGAATGGTTTGCTCGTCCTTCTTTCTTTCGTAGTCGGCACCCACAGACTCGGGACCCTTCAACTCCAACTCCTTCTTCAACAGGTTCAATTCGGATTCTGTCAGCTCGTAGCGAGCTCTCAGGTCTTCTAATTCAGACTGGAGCTGTTCGGCCTGCGGATGGGAATATCGATGATCTATGAGCTCACTTAGCTCGCCCCCCTTCCGTGTTGAGAATCCATTTGCGACTGAAGATTCGTGGGCTCCGAAATACGCGGTTTCTGATACACCCTGCTCTTGAAGCCCTCTTCCATACGGCTTACGTTTGTTCTGTCACCATTAGGTGGTAATATGTCAGCGCATGGAAAGGCCCCACGAAGGTGAGCTGAAGCCCTAATAGCGTCAGAGCTTCGAAACAATTCCGACGACAACTTCACGCTTCAATGCGTTGGTCGGCGTCGATTTTCGGGGAATTTCTTCCGCTATGACATCGCCACAATCATGTCGGGAGCAAAATCGAGCGGAAATTCCTTTCGGGAAGACTTAGGGTTCTAAGAGATCCCCAGGCCCCGATGTCCCTCGGAGCTCAGCCGCCGCTGTCGCGCATAGGGTCAGAGGGGGGACCGTGCGCCGAAAGCTCGGTCGTCACAGATGTTAATACGCGAAATGTGAGTGTCGTAACGATTCGGCCTTAGCTCATCCGCGGTTCCGTTTCCACCATGATCAGCCTTGCTCTATTTGCGTTTATATATAAACTAGGTACAATGAGCAAGCCTGGCATCACCTTATCTATAACCGCAACGGATGCCGGTATGCTGACGCGGAGCGGTCTGTTCTTGTGCTTGACAGTTTTTGTGCTCGTGAGTGTGTGTTTTCGAAAATCGTTTGACGAAGGATACTATCGATCTGAGGATCAGACATCTGTGACCAATCGGTTTCTCTTGGATTTCATGTCTGCTTGTGCCATGTTTCAGGCCAGCTTGTTCATCGAGGCGGAGGGCTTCTTCTTATTGAAGAAACTGCTCAAGAAAATGGGCTACCAGGGTGGCGGTACATTTCCCGGTTATCTGTACAACCCCTTCTTCTATCGTAAATACCAGGTTTTCCCGCCGAGCTCGTGGAAGAGATAGCGCAGCAGCTTCAATCCTCATCTCGCCATCGAGCTTCTGTGCACATGTGACATTATTTTTGCTACTTTACCTCGTGTTAAATAAACATTGAACATATTCATCCAGCTACGAACTCGGAAGACCTTTCTGCGTCGGAACGTCTTTCTTCGATGGAGAAGTAATGAATCATTGAATGAAAGCTTTACCTTCTCCTCCGCCATTTCTTTGTCTAGCGTCGCCATTTCGATCGCTTCGTTGACATCGCTCGTTTCTTCTGCATGGCGGTTCTTCTCGTCGAGCGCATCCTGAGCGTCTTTCTTGGCCTGCGAGTGCAAGGATCCCACTCATTCGAGGTTATCGGGAAAATTTATCCCGCATTTTCGGTATTCCTCTCTCTTGAGCGGAAGCTCTGCGATGCTTCGCTAGGAGCCCTACCTGAGCGAGTTGCTTCTGGAGGTCAGCCTGACTCTCTGTGATCCTCGCTTTGTACTCGAGCAGCTGCTCCAGCTGGATTTTGGTTTTTTCGAACTCTCGGATTTTCTCCCGATCTTCACTCCTTTTCGCAATGATCGTTTCCAGCTTCTCCTGAAGGTCCTCGATCTGCTTATCTTTTTTTAGAATCTCTGCCTTCGTCGAGCTGAGCTCAGCTTCAAGCTGGATGTTCCCTATCGTTGACGCGCTGACCGAAGCCACGGAAGCCGACATGTCGTCGATCGATTTTTCCGACTGGAATCGGAAGATGACACTTCAAAAGACTTTCCCCTAGATCAGGAGCGTTTTGGAGGGGGGGGGGCGGGGCACTCGGAGCTCTCTGTGGAAAACCCGAGGCTCCGGTGCAATAGAATCAAATAAAACTGCCTGATCCTCTCACCGCGGCAACCGAGAGATTGCTAGCCGCTCGACTCGGTGCTTTTGCGATTCCCACGCTGCTCTTCCGTTCGCTCCCCGCTGATATTTTGCGTGGAGGTCCCGTAGTTGGTGGTCTGAGCTTGCTGCCTGTAGACGGCCTACCCGTAGAGGACGCAGACGATCCGATCGAGGTTCTCGAAGACGACATATCATCCAAGGCTTTCACTTGAGACTGTCGGAGGAAAAGCCCGAAATTGTCCGGACAATTGAAATATGTTTTCCCCTGCACGGTCCCATTGTTTTTCCCTTTGGCCTCGTCGAGGATCACACCGATCCACAACCCTGATGAGAAGTCTGTCGTCCCTACGAAGGCCACTTTCCCCAGCGCATCTTTCCCCGGAACCTCCACGCGATCTCCGACTTTGAATGACTTTTCAGCCATGCTGGAAGCGGAAGGGGAATCTTAGTGAAGGCTTCTCGTTGCCTATGATTCTGCCTTAATTCGGATCCCCGCAGGAAATCTAGCCGAGCAAAGATTCATTTCGGGGATCCGAACGAGCCTCCCATAGCTGTCGAATCAGAAAAACGTGATCAGGTATTTGGTGCAGGTATCTAGAGATTCTCTCCCTCCTGCCTCCAAAAGCCCATCTCCGCGAACTCCGATCTGTCTTATGTATCACGATCCCCCATCAGACGAATCTAAGCTCTGGATTCATGCCGACCAATGATCCTATCTAGACAGCTGATTCGAACGGCCGAGCTCACGCTGTCCTTCGCACAATGTATTCCTGCTTCGGGGCAAGAGTGAGAGCCACAGGGAGCCGGAAAGGGAACGAAGGTCTGCGATTCGAGGGGTCGAATCCCGAATTTTCCAGAGGGACATGTTCCAAAACAAGTTTTCACCGACTTCAATTAAAGGTAAAACCATTGACAGCCTCGCTCGGGAATAGAGAGTTGGCCTTGGCAGCTTCCCAGTCCACTCACTTCTTATGTCATCAGGCGAGACCTGTCTCTCTGGAAAAACAGTATGAGCAGTTCCAGATCTGAGCTGACTCGAATCGGCACGTCAGATGTTCTTCTCAGACACCACCACCTCTCCCAAGACAGAAGAGCATCGGGGTGGGACATAAGCAGCGCGTCGTCTGCTACTTTGTTTACCATTCGTTCTCGGGTGGATTTCTTTCCAATCCAAAATCTCTCCCACTGAGGGTTTCTCCGTTCCCCATCATCCGATTCATCTCTCTCCAGATCTCCGTTGGGAGACGGAGTACCCGCTCACGAGATCCAGTCGATTCATAAGCATTTCGATTTACATTTAAAAGTTCGCGCGCTATCGTAGGATTCATGTCAACTTCCGGTGCCTCGATCGACTCGATTTCTCATTTGCGAAGCGGAGACGACTGAGTGCTGTAAACGTTCCCACCGAAATCCCGTAGCCTATAGGACCGTAGCGAAAGAGCTGCGAAGTGGCAGTGGTCGACTCGAGAAGTAGCGGTTGCGCAACAGAAGTGTGCCCAATCACTTCTCGAAGTTTCTAAGGTGAGAACAGGCTATGTTCTTGTAAACCTCATTGCAGTCGATCAGCAACGAGAAAGCGAAAAACAACAACGGCAGCAGCCGCTGCGGCCAGCGAGCACCAGCCACGAGCCAGTAAGCTAGCCAATCAGTCAGGTAGCGGGCCTAATTTCTAGCCATTGGAGCCAGCGGTCTCTCGAGAAGCTGTTAGCATCAGCAACGGGGAAGCGGCTGCGATTAGACGCGATCGGAATCCTCGAACCCGCGGAACAGATTCGAGCGGGTGAACCGAAACAGCTGCGTATTGACAACCGCATTAACTTAAATATCAGCGACAACTGGCGAAAATCGAGCTCGGAATTCTCCACGTAAGGCTTTCCGTTCCGAAATTTTTTTTATATCATTGTTACTTCGCATCGAAGTCCCCCTCGTGACGAGGTGGTAGCGCCGCATTATTCATTCCGAAATCGAAATTCCATCGTGAGCGCTCTCGCACACTCTAAGTTCGTTGATGATCTGTCGGTATCGACATCCCGCTGCCGCTGTGTCGACGTACGGTGACATTTCTTCGTGGAGGTAACTTTCGAACATTTCTTAGCAGAGTATTATTGTGAACGCTTCTTCAAAAACACATGATGACGCATTCATCTAAAAGCTCAAGCAGCCGGAGAAAACAATCGTCGTCTACAACAACCAGCCGGGCGACGATCTCGACGACGTCCGCGACGCAAACTCGAAGGAAGAGAAGGGCTCGGGAGCGGTCGAGGTCCCGCGCCAATGAGAAACCCGCAAAGGATGGAAGGTCACGTTCGCCGAAAGGCAGCAGCACCAAGACCCCGATACAGGACGACTCCGAGGGACATCTAGTCTACAAGATCGGCGACGTGATCAAGGGTCGGTACACAATCATAGCGACGCTCGGCGAAGGCACATTCGGTAAGGTTGTCCAGGTAGTCGACGAGCAAACAAAAGAGAAGCTCGCCTTGAAAATCATCAAGAACGTGGACAAGTACAGAGAGTCGGCCAAGCTGGAGATCAACGTCCTGGAAACGCTCAACCGGCAGGAGGATGCAACCGGTCATAAACTCTGCGTCCGGATGCTGAATTGGTTCAATTATCACGGTCATATGTGCATAGCGTTTGAGATGCTCGGCCTGTCGGTTTTCGATTTCCTCAAGGATAACGAATACCAGCCGTATCCTATCGATCAGGTGCGACATATAGGATATCAGCTGATCTGCTCGGTGTATTATCTGCACAAGAACAACCTCACCCACACCGATCTGAAACCAGAGAATATCCTTTTTGTTCGATCCGATTTCGATGTCCAATTCAACGATCGCAAGAAACGCGAGGTTCGCAAGGTGAAAGATACGACGATTAAATTGATCGATTTCGGCTCCGCAACGTTCGACCACGAATACCACTCGACAATCGTGTCCACGAGACATTATCGTGCGCCGGAAGTTATCCTCGAACTCGGTTGGAATCAGTCGTGCGACATCTGGAGTATTGGCTGTATTCTGTTCGAGCTGTATTTGGGCATCACCTTGTTCCAAACTCACGACAACCGGGAGCATCTCGCCATGATGGAACGAATTCTCGGTCCCATCCCGCCCAAGATGTCCAAGCGCACGAAAACGCGATACTTCTACAATGGACGTTTAGACTGGGACGAAAGGTCGTCTGCGGGTCGCTACGTGCGTGACCACTGTAAGCCGCTCGAACGGTATATATCGAACGGCGACGACAACGTCCGTGATCTTTTTGATCTCATCCGGAAAATGCTAGCCTACGATCCGAAGGAGCGTTTGTCTCTCCGGAAAGCGCTCGACCACCCGTTCTTCGATAAGTTGGACAACCGACAGAAAATCTCCCTCAAACGTACTCCGCTCGACGTGGATCTGGAAGCGGATGATAGCAGGAGCTCCTCGACGGGCCCGAAACGAGCCAAAAGAAGTATATCGAGATAGCTGATTGAGTCATCCGTAGAGTATTTGTGGCCTTTCTCCTACTTGCCTCTATTCGTATGCGGACCCAGTCGGTGGGATCGCCTAGCTCTGCGGTGACGTGCCCCGGAAAGCTGTCGATAGAAGGAAGAGACTTCTCCGCGTCAGCGGGTTGAAGATAATTTTCTTCAAATCCTCGTCAAGATTATCTGGCTTCTGTGGGCCCTTGAGCAGAATCGGTCCAAGAGGAACGACCCTCTATCGGATAGGCATCAGTCATCATCATTGCTCCGATAGCCTTCCATGTATTCATGTATCGTCGATTGTAAGATCGGTGTCGATTGTTAGGCTTAATTTACGAAGACAACGGTCTTGTTCATTGCTGCCACCATCGGATCTGTCGACGAATGGAGGGCAGTACTTCTTGTGAAGTTAGTTGACTAGAGAGTCTCTCTGTGGAATGTTTCCCTAACGGAACGTCGTCAACTTGGCTACAGATGTGTGAGGAACTCGTACGGATGCGTGAAACGAATGTCGAATGGGGCATATGAATTGATAATGTCTGGTCGATTCGCTGTGAAACTTTGTGACGGCTGGCTACAGGACTGATTCCGTTTTCAGAGAAGACGAGCGCCGGCGGGTCCACCGTCGCCAAAACCGAAGACCCGTCACTCGAAAGCAAGCAGCTAAAACTCTAGCGGCTGATAGCTCCCCACATCAGAACCATTCTTGTAGAAACACAGGTTTAGGTATTTTTCGAACACTCTAGGTAGGAGGTCAGGTGCGGGGAAATCGAGAAAGAGGGAACTACGGTTTGTTCTAATTGAATTTCTCGCCGATCAGCGTCCGTTGGGTGGGCGATGAATTGTTTTGCGCGCAGAGCCACGAGTACGAGGGACGATTCGGAATTTTTATCGAATCGATTGGACATTTGCTCAGAAACTTCGAGGAAGGCGAACTATAGTCGGAGTGAAGTTACAACGGGGCCGATAGAGCCTAGTTGTGACTTGAATGTTTGTGTGAAAAGAGATGATGAGACCGCTTCGTGAGCGGATGCTGAGCACATTGTACCATACCGCGGCGGAGTTATACCATATTGAAATGCGACCAGAACTTGTCTACGTAGCTATAAATTTCGCTCAGATGAAGTTTATCGTAGGTAAGCTGCTGGAAGATGTCCAAATAAACAAGCTTGATTTGTTGTTGATGTATCTCGCGCTGTCTTCTTTAGTCCTCCTGCCGGCAACAAGCCTCTCCTCCCTCAGTTCTCCCAAGCAGAGGGCTTCAGCGCTGATCGAAAGTTTCGGTCCGGAATGCGCCCGCGGTCGATTGAGTCGCCCGCTGTGATCTTGAGGAGTCCATTGATGTCCGAAGAACATCGAGAGAAGACGACATGGATGGGAGGTACTTCTTTGTTGAAACAGTGCAAATCGCAGCATTCTTTATTTCCGAAAACGTACAGTGAACACTCTCGGCTCTAGTCGATCCCCATTGGGAAAAGGCGAGAATCATTCAACATCCACAAGCAAGATGCTGCGATTCCTATCGGCTCTACAAGAATTATTCCGTATCTGCAAGCCTCCGCAAACGTAACAAAACCGTCATAATTATTCGAATAGAGTCATGCGCATGCATAGGATCACTCGCGAGAGTGTAAGAATCGATGATCGTGTATGATGATAATTGTTGAGTTCTTCGAGAATTTCCCTCGATTCAGTAAGTCCAAAGTTAGTCCTCGTCTTCTCCGTATAGCGCCAGTTCCTCGTCCTCGTTGATGTCATCGCCGTAATTGAGCACTTTGCGTTTTAGCTGGCGCAGAACTTGCTTCCGCCGCAAGTAGATCTTGAAAACTCCTTTCACCATTATGAAAGAGAAGCACCCCTGGAAATAAGACGAGCAACATCGTGAGAAACCTCGGATCCTCGAATTTCTCCATAAACTTGATCTTTAATCCCTCCCGAGCATGCCTAATCTATTTAGAAATTGTTAACCTCGCGATTACGAATTTTTAAATCAGCCCGAAGGAGGATTTTCATGGTTCACACATCTTGTTTTTAAAAGGAGTGTTTTGATCACGCGAAAGTTATTTCTCGCGGTGCAAAATTCCCGCAACACGAAACTAATTCCGGGCATTTCGAAATGGTCCCGTCTTGATCGTGTTCCGGCCGGCGTCATTCATCCCACAATCGGTGGGAATTTTCTGAAATAGCTGCTTCTCACTCAGCGATCAAGGTCCCCGAAAATCGGAGATACCGAAAAAAAGATCAGGCTCCACCAGGTCTTGGAGCGAATTGTCCGAACTCTGCTTCAGCCGACTGCTCTCGGAAGCTGATCTCGGAGGAACTCCGAAATGTTCTGAATTCAGGAAAGGGTGTCTCTCTGTCACAAGAACAGTCTTCGTTTATTAGATCGAAGTCATTCCATTTCCCTAAAATATGACTCATTCGGCTGGTTTGTCGTGCAGCTTGTGGAGATCCTTCAATGACATCGTAGCACTGCCGCGTTTAGCTGGCTTAGGTTGACTCTCGTGCGGTTTCCAACCGATGAAAGAGAGGATATGGAACGATGCTCGGATGTTGCCCTTGTCGTCTCCATAGAGCTCTTGGTATTTCTTGACAGCTAATTCCTGAGTCTTACGATGGAAATGCGTTTTCCGATTCAAAACGCAATTGTTCTCTGCCATCGATTTCAGATCGGCCATGAGCTCTCTCATGCTCGGATAGCCCACGCAGATCATGTCTGAATCCAGTGTCAGCATGGTGAATCCCGCACTTCGCAGCAGGCCGCCCAGGTCAGAAGCCTGAACGAACGGAGATACGTGGATGCCAAAACCGCCTTCGAGCTCATTCTCGGCGGTCTGAATCGCTCCTCTCAGCTCGTAGAGCGTGTCGCTGCCCAAGAGACTACCCGTGAAGACTCCGTCGGGCTTGAGAACGTCGAACACGCTACAGAACAGACCCGGCAAGTTATTGACCCAGTGCAAGTTCATGCTGGATACGACCGCATCGATGGAATCTTTCTCGAACGGAAGAGGTTGCTCTTCGTCGACCATCATCTTACGGATGTTCAATTTATCGTTCCCTCTCGCAACGTCCAGGACCTTGCTAGACATATCGCACATTATTAAGTTCTCCACTATTTCCTGGTCGAGATGCTGCGCGATGTATCCTCTACCGCAACCAAGTTCCACGACTGTGTTGAGCTTCCGCTTTATGTCGAAGAGTCTGTCTGCGAGCCGATAGCCGACTTCTTCTTTCAGATAGTCACTCTTTTCAGCCTGAGGGTCCGTTGCCCAACGGTCCCGATGTCTTCTCTTGGCTTCTCTGTCGAAAACATTCATCGCTCCAAATGAAGATTGCCGGCGCGCGGACACGCGGAGCGCAGAGGCCAACATCTTCAGGTGGCTCTAGAGTTCCCTTTGAGAGTCTGAGCGAGGGTTTCTTTCACAGTCTCGCGATTTCACTGATCGTAGTTCGGTCAATGAGTTTCGAATGCGCGAAACGACCTCTCCAACACCCTGAGGCGGGCGTCGAGTCTCGGCGCACGTGAGATACTCTCTTCGGTTTTGAATAGAAAGCCTATTTGCGTATCTGGAGTGTTCTCGTCGGGCGGTCAAATCTGCTCATAGGTCGTGACAGTCGCCGGGGTGCAGGCTTCGAGATGAAGTTTCGTCGAGACCCATACTCTCCATAAACAAGAATACTATCTTAGAACAGCTGAGCGCTGGAGTCGTGTGCGCTAAATTCAGAGCCGCCCGTCGTCGGCGCAGTCAAAGAGACCCGCACCCGGGGACCTGATCTGAGAGATGTTTTCGCTAAACTCGACTCCGCATGCTCAGACCGGGAACAAGCACGGGAATCGCCGATCCCCAGCTAGGATCGACAGCGAGAGCGTTCCTTCACCCTTCTCGACCGTTTCACCGGATGAAAGCACTCCGCCCGAAGAGAATCGCCGGGCGGCCCTTCCATTCACTCTCCCCTGCTCTGTCGTCTGTTGTTGTTCACCGGCGCTAAGGACTGAGCAGACCATTCGCAGAGAGTTTTTGAGAAGAGGTAGCCGCAGCAGCCGCACTTAGCAGTCGTCGGCCAGCTTGCCATTCCGACGCAAACAAGTATGGCTGTGCGTTCGAAGCAAGCGATTGCCAAAATGCTCAGCCAAAGTTTACTGCTATTTCTCGTATTGCCTTTGTGTTGGGGAGCCGATGACCACTTCAGAGATATAACAAAGAACGTTTTCGGGAACGAAAGTGGATATCTGGCAGCATTCGCGGATTTCAACAGTGATAAATCCATCGACGTGTTTGTGCTAATAGCTCAGGATTCGAGCAAAGGTTTCACGCAAATCGACCTGAATCAGGCGCTCATTTCGAGGTTCAGCGAAGAGAAGTTCACGGTAGGTTTCGTCTCTCGGCCGGAAACCACTCCATATCAAAGAGCAATCAGGTTGAAACAGAATTCGCCATCTTGACGCGGACGTGTGATCCGGTTACGTGGGTGAATCAAGGACACGATAGAATACAATCGAGATGGAATCTCTCGGTATCCTTTTCACATCGGGACAGCCCTCCGACTTTTTCAAATAAACGATAGTGTGTCACAGAACTTGGTCTCGTTTCGGCCACCCTCTGACAACCGATTTTCGAACAATGATTCGAACACTGGCTGGTGAATCAGACGTGTTCTCCTCGGACGGGCAGGACGAAACAATCAACTCCGGTTCGGACGTCCGACTGTGCAATCGCTCAGTAGACAGAGTCCTGTTGTGAATCAAACATGCGAAATGTCACGTCAGACTTCAGCGCTTTTTGCTCGCGTCGTCGTGTTTCTGGGATTGCAGTGTGTCAGACATGACTCATCTTCGATCTGTGGCAGCTCGTCTCCTAGCGAAGATGGCCGTCAAAACGGATAGAGTGAATAGAGTCCAACACCGAAAAGTCACAAACGAAGACAAAGACGTGTCGCGGCGCTGTACCTAGAAGAAGGTACTGTCTTCGAGCTGGATTCAGGAATTGATTCGAGCGGCAGGGGACTGCGTATACGAGCTTCCATCGATCAATGATTCGAGACGCCAGAGGAGACGTGATAGAATATGCTTCGGAAGTCAAAAATAATTCGCTACCACCTAGAAGTTTGCCCGCACAGCACGTGGTGCAATCGTCGGGAGAACTTATTCCGATGTGAAAACCGACGACGTCGGCCTTGGGAGCTCGGACAGCTTCTATTTCTAAACTGAACGATCGCTCCAACGTGCGCACCCTTGTTTCGTTCAGTTCATTCTGATCCAGTTTTCTCCGGCTTATGAGAAGCCACAGAGCTGAAATGTGGATGTGGGGACTTTCGATAGGATGTGTCTCTCTCCGGCTTACGGCGGCGAGCTCACCAGTAGCCCTAAATGAACAGTAATCTTGAATTCCGCAGCGAACAACTCTTCTGAAAGACCTGCCTCATCGAGTAGATTCGATTATACCGGCCGACTTCGATGGCGACCGGATACAGGACGTCCTCTTGTACTCGAAAGAGACGTCGACCATCACTATCTATTGGGGGACAGGAGATTACGCGAACGCTACGAACCTCTTGGACTTGGTGAGCGGTCGAGTACTTGAAAATTATGAGATGGAATTGATCATTATGAGTATCATCGTTCGCGGAGCGTCAGACCTGACGATCTTTGACCGAACTTCTAACTTCTTCCAGAGTGGAGCCGTCACAGTGAAAGACGTTCACGCAGAGCCGTCGTTATTCGATTTCGATGGAGATCGGATCGTCGACATTCTCACGTCCAACGACAGCTCGAGAATAAGCCGAAGGGTGATAACTTGTGAAGGACGTTCGTGCAATAGAAATAGAACTCTGGGCAAAAGCGAAAGCACGCTGGCTCCGATGGCCGTCTACCATTCGAATTCCTTTGTGGATCTCAACGGGGACTTGAACCCCGATCTCTTGATATCCACCGAAAAGCATTTCGAAATCTGGATCTGGAAAGCCCCGGGTGAATGGGAGCTCAGTCCTCACAATCGGCCATATCCAGAGGGCCTCCGAGCGTCCGACATTGGTCAGTCAGTGCTCGTTGACTTCGACTCATCAGGAAAGCTATCGCATTTGGTTCAGCGATCTACGAGAAGCAGCGATCAAATCCTCGTTTGGGTGCCGAAGGCGAATAGCACCTTCGCGGGCAACTGGCAGCCGGTTTTCACGCTGAAATCGTTCAAGTTCTGGACAGACACCAGCTATCAGAACGAAGTGAACGCAATGATGGCTCTCAAATCGGCTGACCTCGATCAAGACGGCTACCCGGACTTCATGGCAATCTACGTGGATCCGAGCGACCCGAGGAACGTGAAAAGAGGAGTCGTAAGCCTTTTGAACCGACCCTGCGATAAAGATGGCGCTTGCCCCCTGGGTCGCACCTTGACGCCGGTGTACAATCCGGGAGACTTCAAGAAGTTCCCCCGAGTGACGAACTTGGGTTTCTTCGATATCAGAGAGAATGGAAAAATGGACGTCTTGGTCACAACCGGCGATCTCAAACAGGCAAACTGGAGCATATCCGCCTTGGAGAACACCTACGCCGAGGACGCCTGTTTCATCAAAGTTATCACGGTCAGTGGTCTCTGTGCCAAGGATCGTTGCATAGAAAAGAAGAATATCATCGAATATGGGTGAGCATCGAGCGCACATCAGAACTCATTATCCTTTAGTCATCGATGAGGATTGCCCCAACTTCGAGATGGAACTTATGACTGATGAAATGTTCGCGTCTCCGTTTCAGGTACAATCAACCCGGACCAGTAGTCACCTACAGTATAATTGACTCCGAGGGCAAAATGAGGAGTTCCATGGCTTCCCAACTCTACCAAACGAGTCATGGCTCGTTGCAGCTGCCGTACATTCTCTTCGGCATCGGACTATCGCCGAATTTCGTCGAGAGTCTCGAAGTGCGCATGCCCGGATTGAATAGAAGTCACCAGTGGACTCAGATCATTCCCAACTCTCAAATGCTGGTCATTCCGAGTCCGGCCACCGAGCCGTCCCAGTGGCAGAACAAATTGTTCATCACGCCATCACGTAAAATGCTGGTCACCGGAATCACTCTTCTTGGTGTTGTGGTAGTCAACGTCTTCATAATCCTGGCGCTCCACATGATGGAGAAGAAGGCGGACAAAATCGAAAGAGCGCAACAGGCACATCGCTTCAACTTCGATGCCATGTAAGGAATACGGATCGTTCCTGAAGGACGAGCAAGGCTCCGAGGGAATAGAGGCGACGACGGCCAATTTCAGCGAGTCCGAACTCCGACTGAGTCGCACTGTCCCGGCGTCTACTTCTTTGTCTAGTCAACCACCATGCCCGAAAAAGTGCCCGAAGACGAACGGCATCTAGTGACGATGCCATGATCCTGACGGATTCCAGCCTCACCAAATCGGCGACACTCGCCACGTCTAGTATCGGAGTGGGCGAGATGTATAAAGAGAAATCATAGGTAAACAATTAGGTGGATACACGTTGGAGCGAGCGACGACCAGAGAGAAGACGCGCGACACCGATAGCTCAAAGTTAACAAACTGGTCGTGTGTCTCCGTTGTTTCTGAATCCACCTTATATCCTCGAAAGAACTTGTCCTGATGAGGCGGTGGCCCGATGAGAGAGATCCATCGAGTCACTCCGTACTGTAAATAACGCCACAGCACCACGATGGACCCGACGTTGTCTCATGTGATAGATCCAGATTGTCTGCACGTCTGCCCGCCTGTTCAATTGGTTGAGTACTCGACTACGTGAATGGATGAGTGATTGATCAAATGATTCAAAACAAGTTCGACTGACTGCCCGAATCATTTAAGCGACTGACCGACTAATGGATCAATGTTATTAGTGACCATGAAGGGGAGAGAAGCTGTTGCCGTCTCACGGGACGAAGCGGAAATATGTTGGAGAACGATAGAGAGACGCAGAGGATCATTCTTTGGAGACGGAGATCGTTGTTGGAATTTTACCAAACTGTAGGACGAAGCATTGTCGTATTATTGTCGGGGACGATGAGCCCGAATTCCTTCTCGCTACGATCGCAGAAAGGATCACGAAGTCAACCGAGAATAGGCAACCTACGTAGGTACCGAGTGAGCCATGGAAACTTAATAAAGAGTATTCTCTGCTTTTGCCAAGTATCGTCGCCGAGCTTGTTCTCCCGAATTCGTTTTTCAGGCTTTGGTCTTTCGGCAACAATAGAGCTCCGAGCTCACCGTGGACGTAAAGTACGTCAGCGTGAAAGTTTCGGCCACAAACTTCACCCTGAGAGTTGAAAGCTCCCCTTTTTTCTCTCGCTATCTGGAGCGGGAGCTGAAGCATTAGTAGAGTGGATATTAGCGGAGAATGCACCGAAGCCGCGTGGAGTGGATCCCTTGGGATGAAACTTACCAACAATGTTCTTTGAAGGGGAGTTCGCACCCCTGAAAAGCATGTTCGGCCAACCAGAGCACCTACGGCAGGCAGCATCAGAGCGGAAACGAACACTCGCGTCGCAGAGTAGCTATCGTTTAACAAAGTTCGATCCAATAGCCGATTGACTGTTTCTGGTGGCTCAACGAATGTATTACCGGGCAGTTCACCGCGTAATGAGCTGCACAAACCTCTCATGTCAGGTAATCTGCCGAAAAAGAATTCCGTTACTTCACTGAGCTGGAAACTCGTGATATCCTCTCCCCGTCGATCGGAGGAATAAACTTGCGGTTACTCCTCACCTCGATGCGTGTCGCCACCAGAGTTTGAGCAGATAGTTGTCCCAAGGAACCATTTTGATCACAATTAGCATGACAGGGATGGTTGGGAGGGTCACGGAGAGGAATATGGGATCCGCCTGCTCGATTATGCGAACGCCTTCATTCTGTCCAGAAACCTGGAGGAGAAGGGAATCATGACTTCTTCCGGAGGGGAGTCCATCCGATTCGTCCCTCCAAATCGTATATCTCAGCTCACCAACAATATTGTGATTCCGCCGTACGTCAACGCCGACCAATACACGGAACCCAGAACAACAGCAGCTGTAAGCAAGGGCGAAACTCTATACAGGAGACGATCAACGAGATCCAAGACGTAGACGAAAGGTCCTGCAAAAGATAGAAAATACCATCATCCGCGTCAACCGAGACCTCTTACACTAAATCTCGAACATTGAGCACCTACCGAACTTCGGAAAGAAGATCAAATACTCCGTGTTGCATTGTGGGCAATTCACTCTCTGTGTATGATTGACTCGCTGCTTCTCGTCGATCCAACGTTGCAAACATTGTTGATGGACCCATTTTGTGGTCCCTTTGCACTTGCAGGGCTCGACCCATGACGCCTCAAGATCGTCTTCATCCGTCGCGAAGCAAACCCAGCAGCTACGCCTGCGAACGGCAGAGATTCAGATTTGAGATGAACAATCATGCGGAGGGCTACTTGCGCTCCTCCGCCAATTTCCCGAAGTCCTCATAAGATCCAAATACAGCGCGAGAACTTTCTCGATTATATTTCGTCAACTACCGATCCGGCCGACGGTGACGTCTGACGATCGACATATTTGCACTGTCCGGCGCTTCTATCTCGTCCAGTGGAGCTCTAATCCCCGTGAAATGACCAAGTGTACCACTCAAGCATGGCTTTGAGCCCCTCCACAGGAAGAGAGTTCACTCTCTTTCTCGTTCGTTCGTTCGTTCGTTCGTTCGTTTCCTCCTCCATCCGCCTGGCCGCCTACCCGCCAGTCCATCACACCGAGGTGAGTCCGACTTCAGAGAGGCTTTGGTCGAGGTACGTTGGTGCGTGAACAGTTCGTTCCGCAACGCAAGTTTGCTCCGACCCGCACACAGACGGAGTTCGCAGCGGCGCGGCAACTCGATATCTGCTCATCAATCGGATTCCAGCGCTCAATTGATTAGAAACTCTTTATCTGTTCCTGTAAACGAACAGATGAAAGACTGAGCAGACACAAAGGTTGAGCTAGCCCAGTCGTCACAATCCAGGTACAGCGGATGATGGGCAGCCGTGGAATTTAGTCGAGCAGCCGCAAGCAAGGTGACCCGGAGACCGCGGGAAGTGATATGAGGGACACTACAGGGAACCGACCGACTGACGGACTGGCAGACGCGGGGGCAGAGCCCAACTCATGTTTAATTCAGCTTTGGAAACAATAGAATGTAGAGAACACCTTCGTCTTTCCGTTGAGTCGATGCCTTACTATTTCTCTATCTTTCGCTTTCCGGCGAGTCACAGGAAAACGCTGACCATGCGACTCATTTACATCCAGACTCTTTGGAGGTGGCTCTTCACCAGAGAGAGATTCTTAAAACCTCATCAATTTGAAGGAAAGCTTCGCCGCAAAAAAGAAACTCAGACATTGCCAAAGAATTGGATTATTCCCGGGACGAACATTGGAGGACTACATCAGGACGGAGAACGTTGCTGCTTGTCGAGAGACTGGCCGTTCCCACATATCATCCAAGATATTGGTCGACGGTGGAAGGGTTCCAGATTCCGAATCGGGGAGATTTCCTCGGAGCTCATCCTGGCTGCCCCGAGAAAAAGCGACGGCTCTACGTGGAGCGAAGCACCTCCGGCGTGCAAAGCGAATGAAGAATTCCATTGTCCATGAATGTGAGCTTTATTGGGTTTCTCGAACTCTCAATCGAACACTTATGTACACAATAATCCTAGTCCTATGGCTCGGAATCATTCACCCACTATCACATCGGACACGGGCGCAGGTAGTCTCGCTCTGACTTCGTCGTAAGATCTCCGCAGATACTTTAGTAGAGCTGTAACATTGGTTCCGAACTTTGCACTTATCGGAACAACTGGCATGTCCCATTGCGACGCCAGCCGCCGAACTCGCTCGTTCAGCTCGGCCTCCTCCAGCAGATCGATTTTGTTCGCAACGATTATCGAGATTCTCTCGCAAAATCCCTTCCGATAGCACTCCAGTTCGTCCTGGAGGACCTTCAGTTGCTCCTCGTAGTCGTCTGCGCCGACATCGACAACGTACAAGAGGCACCCGCAGCGTTCTGCGTGTCTCAGGAAGTCGATACCGAGACCGCGGTTCTCGTGTGCACCCTTGATAATACCCGGAAGATCGGCTACGGCAACTTGCTCATAATCGTCGTATTCAATGATTCCTACATGAGGTCGCAATGTTGTGAACGGGTAAGCGGCAACTTTCGGTTTCGCTCTGGAAATTGCCTGTAGGAGTGTGCTCTTTCCGGCATTTGGGAATCCCACCATCCCGGCATGAGCCATGGTTTTCATTTCCAGCGTATATGTTCTCACTTCTCCCGGAGCACCGATTTGACATATCTGCGGATGCCGGTTCTCGTTGCTCAAGTAATAATTGTTTCCGCGACCACCCGCACCTCCTCTCGAGGCCAGGAACATCATGCCCGGCACACTCAAATCTGCCAGAAACGTACCATCTTCTTTTCTGACAATCGTACCGACAGGTACAGGGACGATGACGTGTTCGCCCTTGGCTCCGTGGCAGTTTTTTCCGAGTCCCGGTTGACCGTCCCAGGCCGATATTCGTGTGGATGGAACGTTTCCCAGTGAATTCACCGTAGGTTCGGCTTGAAGCAGCACATGGCCGCCGTTACCACCATCGCCGCCATCGGGACCGGCGTCTGGATTGCTGAACAGGTGCATGAAAGATATGCAACCTCTTCCACCATTTCCCCCGACGGTCCGTACCTTCTTCCAATCGGAAAACGTGTTCTTCCTGTCGTGCGCGGACTTAGCTTTCAGCGACTCTAGAGCTACCGGAGTGCACAGACACCGTACAAGCTGCGCAGCGGGCCGGAAAATTATCGATGGTCTACCGAGCATGACGCGAGGGCGGGCGCAACAAGGTCAATAGAAGACTTATTCGTGAAACCTGATCTCCGAGTGAGATCTCGATGAGTTTCACCGTGAAAATTCCATTTAGCAACTATGTGAGTGCTCTGTTTGTCAACATATCCGCTTGAATCGTCTGCTAGAATGCGGCGAGGAGCGCCATTCTCGAAAAATGATGATTTCCAGAGTCGGGTCCCTCTCAGGAATTCGAACTCGACCATTCTCATTCGAGACAGAAGACTAATCTAATTGTTGATCTTGAAGTCGATCGCAGTCGAGAAAATGGCTTCTTCGTCTCCGATTGATGAACGACTTCGGTGACCCGAGGCTTCCCTACCGTCTCGTGAATTGATTCAATTGAGCACGGGAATCGCGGTGTCGGTGTCGAAGTTGTCGCACCGAGTCTTCTCCCTCTTCGCCCGACAGTAGATTGAAAAGTTATTTTCCCCCTGAGACGGCGAAAGGCTGACTCGGCGAACCTCCCGACGACAGCGACAGGGAAGCGAATGAGAAGAAGAACAAATGAACGGGACCTCGAGAAAAAAACAGCACTCAGGGGATGGGAAACAAACGCCAGCCACACCGAAAAGCCAGCGATTCGCGGCAAAGGCAACCGACCGCAAGATAAAAGGGATATAATAAATGCAGTCGACCATTGACTGACAAAGTGAAACGCTGACTTGGCGATCTCAGGACCTCGCCCGTTGTAATTGATGCAACGTTGGCACAGACTGACTGGGCGGGAGATCACTGCAGGACCATGGCCGCGAACGTCGCGTCGGAGTCGAGCGAGGATTCTGCTGCGCCGTTCTGTCGTCGCTCTGCCATACGGGTCGACGGAAAGTGTCACATGCAGCATAGTGAAAATCGGCAACAAGCCTCAAAGTTAAGAGCTCTGTCACCGCTTCGGACCTCTCCGATCGAATTTCAACTGGCTCTCTCGATTCGAGATCGACATCCGAATGGCGGCCACCAGTGGACCTGTGACTGATTTTCTACACCCGTGGTCTGACTATTCGCATGTGTTTCGGGAACACTCATCTCTGAAAATCGACACGAGCGTCCGAACAGTCGCATACGGGGGAGAACTCCAAAGCCCAGGATGGAGTATTTAGTATAGTACCCTCCTCCTGGTAGTCCTACCAGGCTATCTTGGCTTTACCCTCAGACGCAGCACTGGGTCAGATTTGTCTCAGTAGTCACTTCTGGTCAGAATCTACACGTGGCGCTGATTTTTTCAGATCGCGCGGAGCAGAGAACATATGGGAACACATGACAACAAGCTGGTGACTGGATCGTTTTTCGAAGAAACGTCATATTCTGTTCAGACATTTGATCGAACAATTTGGATTCCCTTCATTCTGTGACCGACGTGGAGTCGCAGCCTTGGTAGTTGACCGACATTATTCACAGTCATTCTGATCAGTTCAAGGCAACACAGAAAGGATGCATTCGGCTCTCGTCGGATTTCGGGCCCCGCTAAATAAAGCTATCCTTCGCCAGGTCAAGGTTCCCGTCGCATCATAGCCAATATCCCTGGGAAGATACTTTTGGTGTAAGAACGCGGCGCATTTACGATTTTTTCTCACTTTTGTCCCAGAGGTTTTCATTTAGGAAAAAAAAGACAGTCTCCGTCTAGACTCGGGACGGAGACTGGATCTGGATTTTCACTCTAGAGAAAAGATCCAGATCCAGTGGAAGCAACTGAATCAGTTAGCCGAATGACTCAACCCATCCGGGAGGCCGCGGCACGTCGGAGTACACAAATCCTCGTACGCTATTGGAGTATCGAATCGAGGCTCCCTTACGCCCAGAACGTGAAAAGTGCGAAACATTCTACTATATGCAGATAGAAACATGCGCTGGCAAAAGAGACGATTTCGCAGTTTCCATCCGGAACGAGGGGAGACTTGAGCGGATGAGAACTAGGAAGATTCAAAGCTCATGGGGGGCATGGGCAATTCCCAACACTTTGAACCGCATGACATAACTTAGGAATTTAATCCTGCATGGAAAAGGAGCAGCGTCGCGTTCTCGGAATGTCGAATCGTCGATCGACATCTGCGAGTCAGATGAGCGGGATTATTGTCGATGGCGAAGAACGCGAATTTCGGGCACGAAGCGATTGTCCGTGCGCGAAACCGAGAACTGAGATTTGGGCTCGGGTCTCGGGACGAAGGCATTGAGCGGCGGGAAATTGCTCAGAGGGCTTCCCCGATTCTAACGAGAATTGTCTGAGCCGCTATCTGTGGCTACGAAGGTTCAGGAGTTCAGAAACACGAACTCAATCAAGTGCAGAGAGTGGCTAAAGTAAACAACGGCGACCTCCTGGAAATAAGCTCTCTGAGCGTGATATCTCACCTGTCATCGTCGCTAGCGATCTCTAGAGCGGAATCCATGCCGTAAAAAAACACTTATATCATTCTCCGAAGCTTCCAGGCGAGAAAATCTTGTACCGCTCCCGTGAAACACGGTGGCTAAGTATGAGTCTGCTTTCGTTCGCTGTTCGCCGTGGGCGCCGCCATTTTGGAATCCTCTCCGCTTCGAACGACACCGACGAGCTCTCTTGCTGCTGCTGCCGCCGCCTTCGAGTCGCTGTCCGCTCCTCCTTTGCTGAACAATTGTCAGGGAAAACAGATACATATTTTGATTCCGCAGCGTGGGCAACATCGGAGAGTACTGCAGATGATGGTCAAGGGAGGCCTCAGTATGAGGACTTGGCGACTCGAGTCGATGGAATGATATCGAAGAACAGCTCCTCACGAAATTTATTGTGAATCGTAATTCCGTGTGACGTTCCCCGAACAATCGCACAGCCTCCGAATTTAGCGAAGTCGCCGTCACATGGCATGGAATAGCGCAGAGGAGAGGCTGTCCGGGCAGGAAAGATTAGGCGATTGGGTTTATCAGTAGGGCTCGATTCTCAATCAGGGCAAATGCGGATCGAAAACTCGACACTCATCAAATGGAAAATTCGCGTCATCTCCGCTACACTCGTACATTGATTGTACAAAAATCATCCAGCAGGGTCTCTTTCCGAATCATTTGTGCCTCGAAGCCTTGGAGGGTCCCTTTGAAGTCTTCGTCCCGGAAATAAATTTGAATAGGGTCCGGGAATCCATTACGGTGAGATTACTCGCGCTCCATCCGGGTGGATGATTCTGATTATCCGGATCCGATCATCATCATTGAATCTCCCCAGGTTCGAATTCGTTCTGTCGATCGGCGTAAGAATCTCTTGAGAACGGAAGCCGAGAAGCGGGCTCGTTCAGCTCTCCGTAGTTAGCCTACTATAAAATTGAGGAAATGATTTTCGCACCGCGATAGGCCCCGGAGAATTCCCATCTTCTCGTTGCCGTTCCCACTCCCCGCACCGTGATGGGTACTCTCCGCCGACTAGCAATCGTTTTCTGTGAGAGAGGCCTTGAGAGGTTTAGCGATAGCCGGAACTTGTGCGGGAACGAGATCAGCTTTGACTCTCTCTTGAACACCGCAGCCGCCGAACTTTGTCGTACGCCGTCGCATGCACGCACAATAATCGTCATCGACGTGAGAAGGATAACCGATCGAGCTCCGGGAAGTCAGGCCAATATCTAACGATAATTTATGCATGGTGAGCTGGCGAATGGCATCTCGGCGCTCAGAAGCTAAACATAGTAGCTCCTGATTTATTACGACGAATAAACGAGATAGATACTGTGCGAAGGAAGTTTCGAGCTTTGTTGCAATTTTAAATTCATGGAGCACGACCGTAGAGTCGAGCCTTGCTTCGGCACTCGGAGGCCGGGAATCGGAGCCTCACGGGAACGTGGAGCCTCGTCGCAAATATCTTTTTCGGTTTCTGGTGTGGCGGAACTCAGGTTCGACTTTCGTCACGCCCTCTACTCCCCTCAGCTCAGTTCTTCTCGCCGTCGCGCCTGCTTGGTCGGTGGCTCGCTCGCTGCCGACGCACCGGGCTCGCGGGTCGGCGGGTCTCTGGGCTGCTCGCTCTACTATCCATTCCTCCCGGTTTCCTCCGACTTCAGCCGAGTTTCCTATAAGCGAATCGCAGCTCATTAGGTTACATTATGGCAGACGGCGTGCATAGTTCCTCGGAAACGTCGCTCCGGGAAGAATCAGAACACGAACCATCAGCGGAATGATGTTCGGATGTAGACGGAGCATTCGATCCAGGCCGGATCCGACTCACTCTGCTTGAGGGCTTCTCATTTGATTGATCCACATCAAATCGATCGATTCAAGGTCAAATTATGTACGATTCCGATCGTAGGTACCTCCCGTTGCATGGGATCAAAACCGACCAGGGAACAAATAATCGGGAATCCATAATTTCTCGCACGTACAATCAAACCCGACTCAAGCTCCAACAACTTCTCGAAATTACTTGAGGTATTGATTGGTCCTTTTTTCCCTGAGGAACACGGTCCCCGGCCAAAGACGCCATCATACTCCGAACGCTCGCACGGTGAGCCTGAAAAGCGTGTCCATTGTCCATCTTATTCGATGACAAATACTGTGAGACCTGTATATACGGCCCGTTCCATCGCGAAAAGATGAGATCATGGGTATCCCCGAGCTTTGCGCAAGCCTGAGTTTGCGATGAGATCCGCTCATTCCGCTTCTCGAGTAAGTTTGACCTCCTCTTAATCACTCCTGTAAGCGAAGCGACTTCGTTCCGCCCCCGCCCAGATAGGAAGCTCGAGCATGAAGCATGAATCCGCTGAAGTTTCTCAGGCCAATGTTCCTCTCGACAGAAAGCACGCGAAGCCGCACGTGCATCTCCGGGGGCGACTCGGCACGTTGACTGCTTCGTTTGGATGTGTTCTCTCATGTTCCTTCGAAACTTCATGCATTGTAAAGCTCGCGTCGAGAAAGAAATTCGGGTGAGGATCGGATTTTCGTGAGGGCTATGCCTACCCGACTGGGTCGTTTTTGTGCGAGATGGAGAAAATGATTCTAAATTACACTATCGAGGCGATTTCCCCCCGTCTCCGTCTGCTCAGGAGTTGTATTCTCAAGGAACTGGCCGGGTAGCCTGTGTATTCGCACAATGTCCGTCGCATCCCGAGTCGCTGAACATGACAGACGTGTCAGCTCTCATTAATGTGGCCTTCCTGATTTCTAACTCTTCAAGAAGACTTCCTGAGCAAAGCTTCTCTTCATTTCTCACAGACAAATCACATACGGAGAGATACCAGGAGAATATCTCAAAGTCCTCCCGAACCTCATCCGATGACGATACCTTTAATAGGAGCCACTTCCTCAGATCTGCAATTCCTCAACGGTCGGAGATAGTCCTTCTATACATAGGGGGGATATTTCTCTTCTGGAATCCTCACCGCCGGGCAGTCTTGGAAAAGCGTATTCATCAGAGAGGATTAGGCTGTCGCCGTAGTGGCAAATAAGCGGATCGTTCGACATGGGCTCTGCCGGAAAATTGGCCCAAATCCTCATGGAAAATCTCCGCAAATCCATGAAATACACGGACTATAGAGGATACCGATCCCAGAAGCTTCACCGTATTTGAAATAAGCTTCGTTTTGGATCCGAGAGCGTTGAGGCTGCTGAAGATCCGTTGGAGGGAGGCCATGCTGGACGGAGGGCACCCGCTCGCTCGTATTATTAATCCTGCGCCACCTCGACACGTTGGGCCGAGTCTCAAACTTTGATCACGTCAAAGCCATCCAATCTGCATCTCCACCCGAACGCTAACTAACAAGCCCCGCCTTCTCAAAGAAAACCAAAGTCAATTATTATTCGCATTCCTCGAACGTACTCGTTGGTCAGCTTCCGAACTGATGAGAGACCGTCTCATCGGCTGAGCTGTAATTTCGCTTCTCATCAAGAGCGGGCCGAGAAGCCATAGATTAGACATAGAATGAAATCCACATAGGCCAAGCAATAAGAGCGAACTAACAAGACGGACATCGGCTTGACATGATCGTCGTCGTCTACGTCGTCGATGATGATGATGACACAACCAAGCTTAGTAGAGAGTGAGTGCTCCTCCGATGCCACCGCATTGCCTCCTCCACTGATTGCCATGCCCTCTTCCCTTTTCGCTCTGATTGAGTTAATTGCTCATTGGTGGACTCTCAGACACGCACTGGCCATTGTCCTTAGCAGTATTAGTAGTAAAAGTCGAAATAGTGTAGTTTTCTCCCATCGCGAAGTTTTCCAGCGTCGTTCATGTTCCAGCGTCGGAGCCATCAATCTCAGAGCAGCAAGTTTCTTGAACGATTTCGGCTCGGGGGAAGTTCGTAAGGGTTCGAATAAATCCGCGTGGCAAAATCCCCCGCCGTTCTGTCGGAGTATAGTTTGCTTGCGGACAGTCCTAGAACAGCGGCTCCCGCGGTCGCCCCATGGTCCCTCCGGGACCCCACAGACGGCGCCACCATGGTCGATTGGGGGCAGCGTTGCTAACGGAGATCCGATGCGTAAGGAGCACGAGCGGTGGGGAGAAATCAAGGCAACGATGGCTTCGGAGGGAAGAGCCGCTGGTCGGGGGCGACTGAAAAGGACGCAGGAGAGCGCAGCCCCCGAGGAGAGAGGTCGGTGGACACGAAGGGAGTCCTAGGAAGGAAGGCTTGTTTTGGAGCGGGTCTGTTGTTGTGCTCAGGATCCGCTGTGGAGTGCGTGGAAAAGGAGCAGCAAGAAGAACAGAGCAGCTGGAGCGGAGGGAGCACAGACGGACGGACGGTAGGACCGACCGACGGACCGACCAACGAGCAGCCAGTCGACGAGCCATAAGAACCGATCTCCCACAGTCTATCAGCTGACTGACTCCCCGACTGATTGATGGATTGATCGATCGACCGACTGGTCGACTCGCCGCCGACGACAAACAGCAGCGAGTGGAGCGAATAAGGAACGAAGACTAGGCTTGCAACGGCGGCGGTGGCGGCGGCTAGCCGAGCGTTCTGCAGCAGGTGAAAGACGCCGGTCACTCGTGGTTTGATTCAACGAGCGAGTTCTGTGAGCTGAGAGTGGACTCGAATCGAGCGACAGTGAACAGTGACTAAACGAGTGACAGAGCCCCGGATCGGAAAAAGGGGCGAATGCCTATGGGAGACTACGGAGGCCTGACGGCAGGCGAGGTGCGAAGCGTAAGCCCCAGCTTCCCGCAGCCGGTCACCTCGCCCACGAGCCAGAGTTCCTCCCAGAACTCGAACGGAACTCCCGCAGGCACGCCCGGTGACGGCAGAGCGTCCGGAGAGTCTCAGGGAGGTGGAGTGTTCTACGGTGGTGGGGATGGCGCCGATTCGGACACACCGCCGCCGTCTGCGTCCGTCGTAATTCAGAACGGCTGTCTAGAAAGCAACGATTTGACGTCGATCACGACGAATGCGACAACGTTGACGTCTATCGATAGGGTTTCGAGCAAGTTAAGTAATCAAGATGGCAACGACGAGCTCTCCGCCGGAGGAAACTATTGGTGTAGTCTAGACTGTGGAGGTGGTGTTAACAGTGCTGTTGGCAGTGGTGTTGGTGGTGTTAGTGGTGGGGGAAATGGTGTCGTTGGTGTTGGCGGCAACGGCGTGTGCATAGGCGGCGGCGGCGGCAACGGTAATAATCACTCCGATCAGGTTAACGGGATGAATTCGCAAGTGATGTTCCAGCGACGAGCCATCACGGGCTCCCATTCGAACGCCTCCTCGACCGTGACTACCTCGCTGGGAATCGCCAATGGAGCCTCCAACAACTCAGCAGCGATGGCTGGTGGGAACGTCGGCTCCCAGTCGCGGCTTGTGAACTCGTCCTCGTCAAACCTCTTCGGCGCCTATTCGGACTGGTCGGCAAGCCACGGCGGTCATCCACAACAAGCGACCGCGTGGTCCTCGAACAGCGCGCTTGCGTGGCCTCCACAGAAGCGCCTGCTGAATTCCATGAGTACTTCGGTGACCGTGGGCTCGATGATCAAGTCAGCTCCCGCTCAGCAGGCGATAGGTCATCCTATCGTCGGTTGTCAAACGAAGACGAACATGATCTCACCTTCGAAGTTCCGCCGGAGCACCACAATGCCGCTTACCAAATCAGGATTTCACTCATTCGCCGATTTTCAAGACCAAGGACAGCCTGAAATCATCAGTTACCAGGTGGGTATTCGGTAAACTTCCGCTCCCGACCGGGGAATCCACGCTTGAGGGGACGATCGGGACCAGAACTCTCCGTGGGGGAGTCATGGGGCGCGTTTTTCCCCGCCGCCGGCGCTCGATTCCTCCTGGAGGGACGTGATCTCAGATAATAACGGATGTCCACTGTGTCGTCTCCTCTCGATTCCCGTGGAGATCCACCGGGGGCGTCAGAACGTGATCTTCCTCCGCGGCACCTTCACGGTACATTTTCTCACGAACGTCCTGGTCGCTTTCCCGCTAAGTTCCCTCATCAACCCTGACCAAAATCGATCGTATGGACTACAGGATCGCGTCGGGTTCTCGGCGTCTCGGATATCGGGTCGTCGGCGAGGAAGCGGAGTTGAATTACATTCACAGAGTATTCGTTCTGAAATCGATTTCACCGGAGTGGGTGTTGTCGTCCTTTGTTTCGAGTTTAATATCTATGATAATCAGGTGTTGTTCACGGACTAATGGATAAAATAATCTGATTCGAAGAAGTAGTAGGGAAAAGGCGGAAGTAGAGAAGAGACAAGATTGTGAGACGACGCGAACCTCCGCCTGCAGAGCTTCGTGTCGGAATTTGTCTTGCTTGACGAACTCTGGATATCTGTTTTTTGTTGTGACTTTGGAATGCAGCAGCGTCCTCGACTCGTTTTTCTCCCTTGACTCGCCGTTGTACTCCCCCGTTCACCCCCGTCTCGTCCTCTGTCGGGTTCTCTATCGAGCAGGAGTTTCCTTATCCGTGACATGCCTGCACGCTCGTCGTTCCCCTGGGACGTGCGCCAGCTAGACGGCTGATTTAATTTCACCGTCGATCTTCGACTTTGAGAAAAACTCCACTCACAATCAGTAGTTGCCGGTACACCTCGACGAGAGCGGAAGACCCGCGACTGGATGAACGAAGAAAGTACCGAAGATCGGTCGCCGGCGGAAGAGCGCGGGCGGACAAGGTGATCTTCAGAAGGGCCTGAAAAGAACCGGAAAGAAGTTTCATCCATCGCCGCGCGGATGACAAGCTCAGTCAGCGTTTCGAGGGTCAAACGGACAGCGTGGCCATAGAGCCCGAGGATTTTGATCGTGGCGGACGGCGAGCTGGCTCGAGTTTCCCCCCGTAGCCGAAGGGCCAGAGAGTGCCGAACGCCTCGAAGGCCCGGGCCGCAGCAGCAGCACCGCCCCCGCCTCCAGCAGCGGAACCGACTGGATTGCTAGTCGGGTAGCTGTCTGAGTGACTCCTGGCAGCAGGCAGGCCGGCCGGCAAACAGGCAGACAGGCTGTCGTAGTTTAATCAGAGAAATCCAATAAGCTCTTTTTTGTTCCCGGGACATTTCACGTCGCGCGCGATCGCTTGATCGCGCCCAAGCGGGCTTTAACGAGGTGCCGCTGTTGGCCATGGGAGCCCCTTGTCGTGCCTGCGAGTGTCCTACCAGCCGGCCGACCGGCCGGCCAGCAATCCATCCACCAACCCGTCGCTGACCCACGGATCCCGAGGGTCCGGCCGGCGGCGTGCCTGTCTCCACAGAGACAACCGACTTCGTGGAGACGCGGATCCTTCGAGGAGGCATCCGAATTGGCTGGTTCGACCGAGTTTTTCCGTCGATTGCTCCTGTCGGATGCTTCGAACATCCGCTCGTTCCTCCGGTGCCTGTTCTCTCGGAAGAGGATTTTTTCCGGCTGGTGAGGATTGCCTACTGCGCCGAAACTACATATTATGTGCGTCGCGACGTCCTAATGGGCACCTAACACTGTCTGTTTGTCAGTTCGCTGTTTGTCGGTCCGTCGAACGTTCGGTCCGTTCATGTTCGCCTCGTTCGTCCGTCCGTCCGTCCGTCCATCCATCCATCCAGCCAGGCGAGGGGGCTTAGCTGTAATGTGCCTCTGGTAGGATTGGCCTGATGGTTTTTTGAGATTGCTATTATTTCTCGATTAGATCAGATACCCAGCTGCCGAGACTCCGAGTCAGAGTCGTTGGTCATTCAGCTTCAGCCGACCCCTAACATGGTCGACGTCGACGCCCCGCGCCCTATAGACGTTTTCTTGTCCCTATGCCGACGTCCTTTCCGGGTTCCTACTCTCGTTCGGTCGGTAGGTGCTCTGTGAGGGTGCATCTCATTACAATATGACATACGTGATAGTTGAACGTGTTAACGCAGCTCGAGTTCGCTCGCCAAACAGTATGCAGGCGAACGGATGGGCGGTCGAGCGACCTACGGACCGACGGGAAGAAGAGTACAGGTTCAAGAAGTGGAGGCGGCCAATGAAAACGGGATGCTTCTCTCATCCGTTGTGCCCTAGCGCTGTGACTTTAGAAAAGTTTTTCCCGACTCTGAGGAACACTGATTGTCTTCAACCTCACCAATGTGTTCGACGTGGCCTGGTGTTAAATTTACAGCCGAGAGAGGACGAAGAAGACTATCTGGAAAACCTTCGGAAAATAAAGAGCCCGCTATACCGAGCGAACTGGTAGCGGGACGGTCGGCCGGGCGGCGGACGCATGTCTAGACTACCAATATGAGAAGGCCGGGCAGAGGTCGTTGCGTTGAGGTCTCCTTCGGTGTCTCTATTTCTATATCTCACTCTGTTCCTTCTCGTTTTTCTTATTCCGTTCCGTCGGGGCAGCCCTCGGTATTTCTGCAACCGTTTCGAGCAACCGACACCACAGGGCAACGCTGTGACATACTGGAAATGCAAGCCATCACCGGTCTGGCGAGACGGGGAGAACTTGTGAATCATTTACTGCCATGAATCGGCAAGCGAAAAATTGAAAAATGAAAAGAGAGAGCTCCGCAACGGAGGAGAAGCCGGCACGAAGCCGACTGGAGTCTGAAAGACATTTTTCCTCATCTTGGAATAGAACCGCAGAGAGCCAAATAAATATGAGTGCCGCCGAGGTCGCCCCCGTCGACAGCTCCTGTGGCGGCGACGACGACGACGACGATGACGAGGTCGTTGACGATGATCATGATGGCAGGACGCCGCGCCGCCGCTGAGAGCAAGACAGGAGCACACGGTACGTTATGACTCGTTGCGAACGAGCGTCGACTAGGCTGGCAGCCAATCATTCCAAACAGGCGGGTGGACGGACGCGATCGGCAAAAAGTTCGTGGTAGAAATTTTAATTGGTAGTCAAATTTATATCCCATGACCATGTCAGGTCATTCGCTGTATACCCGAGTGCTCGCTCGTGCTAGCTACGAGGAGGGCATTTTAGTAATGGCAGTTTCTCTCAATGCGGATCTGCGAACAAAGACAGAGGGAAATCTGAAGCCCTATATTTATGACCGGAGAGACGGGCGGAATTCCGCGGTGGTCACAACCGCCGAAAGTTTCCACATTTCTCAAGTCTGGTCGCGACTCCTCCTGCAGAGAGTCTTCGCTCGAAGCCAGCCAGCATCGAGTGTTCCGTTTTGAAGGATGTGAGCTCGGCGGATATGGGGAAGGAGCATTTTTCCTGCCCGATAACTTGGAAATTTAATCTCGGATATATTGCCATCGCAACCCGCGATACCAGCGGCAACGACGGCGGAACTTGCGCAACTGGAGCAAGTGAGCCACTCAGACGAGGCAAGGCGCGGGCGACCACGAAGTCAGCAATAAGTTTTGCGGATGAATTCTTTTATTGGAAGGAGCCAGAGTTTTCCTTCACTCTCCTTGAAGGTCAAAAGTTCATCCGAATTCCAAGCGGGCCCCGATGCTCGGTCAACGATCGATGGGCATCCGTGTATCAAACGTGTGTTCGCTCTGTCCTGGTCACCTTATCGGGATTCAGAATCAGCTCGATGCAGGATATGCATCCGATCAAAAATCAGAAGACAGCGAGAAGAAAAACTCCCTCGGCGCTTCCAGTCAACCTAAATCTCCTTGAGCTCGACCTTCTTCGATTCATCGCTTTGCGGACCGAGGCGGAGCTGATCTCAAGAAGAGCTCCGCGCAATTCATATGGTCGACATTCACTCAATTTTCTCGAATGTGCACCGAAGCTGATCGTCCGCTATCGCCAACAAAACATCGAACGATAAGTCCGAAACTAATCCTCGCAAAAGTCATTTGGACGTGACGCGAGCCATAGCGATCGAGTCGGGTGCTGACCAGTGCCACCGTGAAATTACAGATAGTGGTACGCCGATTGCCGTCACGGATTCACTGATGAGCACACGACTTATTGCACAACGGCTTATTGATGCGTTGCGTCACGTGCCTTCGTCGTGTTCAGGAAGCAGCTTCCCGGTCGACCGGTTTTTCCTCTCGAAGACAGCCGTAGCTCCTCTTATTTCTATCGATATCGAAGCTTGTGATGCGTTGCTCCGCTATCCGGATACCTTCGCTATTGGTCCAGGAGCGATGGCTCATAATGCAGACTTTGCCCGACCGCTGTTGGATGAATGGCCTCGGTCGACTGACAATTCACCTGGCGAGTGAGGTGACTGCTCCGCCTGCATCTGAGTGGCCGTTATCGATCTGCGTGGCTCACTTACTCACTACAAACGATTCCAACCAAGTTCGGAGCGTCGGTGGGTACCTTCGGGGAAGTCGAAGTGTCCACCGCTCGCCTCCACGGTACCGTCTGGGAGTCCTTCGGAATCCCACTAGCTTCACTCCCGCCCCGATCGGACCCGGGAGAGCTTCCCGTCCGGATTCGACAACTAATGAATCCAAAACTTCAAGCGGCTGTCTCGGTCAGGCTGAGCCTATCGACTCGCCATGGAGCGGGTGTCGAATGAGGTTCCCGAAATTAAGGCGGTACGGAATCCATACGTTTCTCTCATTCAACGGATGTCTCGGAGCACAACTCGATCAGAGGAATCTGAAAGTTGACATTTTGACACGACCCGTGTCCAGCGTGGAAGCTTTTCGTATTGAGGTCAAAGAGTCCGCCATCGAGTCGTTGTCGTAATCTATGACAGGAAGCCGTCTCCGACTTGCTGCTGTGAAGCATACAACACGTAAACTCGCATCGCAGATTTTAATTAGATGCGCACACCGACTCGCTTCGCTTTATCCCTACCTTTTGAGCGCTTCGAACTCGCTATCCCATACAAGTGGGTGGCGTCACGGGCGCGCGTGACGACTACGGGACTATTGAGCTCACGCGGTACCAGTCCTCGGGGACCGCCACGCGGCCCATGCTCACGCACTCTTTCACATGAGATGTCTGTTCGTCCTATCGGTCGGTGGTGGTTCGTCCCTTGCAGCGACCGTCTGCCGCCGCCATCGCGGCTGCTGCAATCCACCGCTGATTATTCCCTGGACCCCGCTTGTTGACCCCTCGTAACTCTCGGTTCGCCGTGGGGTATGTGTATTTGCTGCTGTACTGATTTTGGTGAGGCGGACCTGCCGACAGTGTTGTCGCTGACAGTCCGGTTAGCACCAAGAAGTCGCTCGCTGTCTGCGATTAGCCATAATCGAAACAGAAGTAAGCGCAGACATCGTTACAGATCCAGCTCGCGGAAGACGACGACGAGCTATATACGCAACCGATTTGGAAGTTCCGTATCTCGTCGCGTACTCATTCAAAGTTTCTGAGACTGCGCGGTCGAACTAATGCACAGAGCTTAGCTCTCACAGCGTCGATAGCTCGTCGTTCCGACGGAGATCCTCCGTGATAAGCCGAGCCATGCGCGAGCAATGCTCCCTGAATGGATAGTGCTCCGGAATCAAGCGATCCATTTCGGTATGCATTTCGGGAGACAACACTCGCCGTATCAGGGCGAGCAGGCATTTCATTGAATCGTCCACGTTCATTCGACCACTAGGAATATCGACGAATTTCTCGTTGGGGTGGGATGATGATGTTTGGTGGGGATGAATGGATTCGCTCGTCTGTCCTGGCTGCGCATAAACATAGCCGGACGAATTATCTCTACCGATTTTAGCCGACCGCTATTGTGACGGGCGAGCAAATATCGCGCCAGACCGGTCGGCGAGCGGGCAGGCAGGCGGGCGGGCCTGCCCGCCAGCGGCCTGTTGTCCTCTCGGTCTCCAGTCGGCGACTTCTTTAAATAGCGATACGAGCGTGAACTCTCCTTCGTACCGTGAACCCCAGTAGCGTCACTCCTGAGCTCCCTTCGATCGATTGTCGACTGACCGACTTGCGGAGGAATTGTGAGCAAGCCTCAGACTCACTTGATGGACTAGGGGAAGCTTCTGTCCGATCCATGAATACGAGCGAGCGTCTCTGGTCACGGAACGCCGAGACAAAAGGTCGACGCCGGTTCCGACCGGCGTCGTGTACACTGCGGAAAATACCAGACAGCACATTAGGCACGCCTGATCCTATGTCCTCGACAGCTCAATGTGTGCTCTCGGAACTGACTTCCCGCTCGCCTGCCTGTGACTCAATTTGGACTGGGACGTACAGCTGCGGGAAGAAGGAGTCATTTCGGAGGGAGGAGGAAGGACGACCGAGCAAGCAAGCAAGAGGGAGCTACAAGATGAATGTCAAGGTTCCACCATTATTGTACATCTCCTTGCACCGATGAGGGAACAGCGGTTTCTAACAACGTCGAACTCCGCCGCGGAGAACGGCAACCAATGACGACAAGCAAGAACGGTAAGAAAAGACCAAAAGCTAACGGAAATCAATGCCTTGTAATTAGCGGCTGTGCCGCGGCCGCCTCCGCTGCTTCTATGAGGACTTTCGACAGACTTGCTCGGAGAGAAAGAATGGCGCCGCCGATTCCTTCTGCAGGCTCTTTCGTCGGACTTCTTTCCCGTTTTTCTTCCGCGAGAAGTTCTTGCTTCCGATGCTCGTCCCGAGAGGAGCGCGAGCTAGCGCTCCGGGAAGTCCAGCGGACGACTCCGCTCAATGATGTGGACCCGCAGAGCTGTCTCGAGGAGAAGAAGGCGGAGCGAGCCCGGAGAAAGACCGACTCGGACACCGTTCTCGTTCGAATGTCACGCACGCGGGGGGAACTGCGAAGGGAGCGTTCTGCGTTCGCTGGATAGCTCAGAGGAGAGCTTTCATACTGGGCGTTTGCCGTGACATTAATAGGATAGCCGTTGCACAATACGGGGATACGTTCTCAAATCGGGAATGCCGAACGGGTGGAGCTGGACGATCTCGGAACGCTTCGACGATCTTGACGGCTCGCTCCCGCTGCCAACGGTCAACCATTCGAGACCAATAAACGAATTACTCGAGAGGAATAACAAGGGAACAGTAGATGCAATCTCTTCCGGCTGGCTTTTCGTTTCATTTCTTTGAAACGTTTGACAAGCCGTCTGTCAGCCTTTGATTCGATTGCACCTACCGAGGAGGAAAAACAGATTCCAATCCGAGAGGCCGATCCCGGCGAAAATAATTTGATCGACATGTTTGCTGCTTTGGATGTGCAGTTCCCCCTCCGATCGGTCTCGCGAAGGTCGTGGAGGTCGCCGATGGCATCGTCTCTCATTTGTTCGCTCGCTCGGCGGCGAACGCAGACGCGTATTAGCGTCGGGAGACGGAAATAGCATTAGCTCTGCCGATAGAATTCGGATCGGGGAAACTTCCATATTCCGTAAGGAATTCTTCGCGACTCATCTATTGTGGAGGATTATTCGACGGACGCCCGGCTTCGAGTGTCGTCATTCTCAAGCTCGCCTCCGAGAATCCCCAATCACTGATTCTAATCCCAAGAAATCGAGGGGAATATTCGACCAATTCCCGCACATCGGATGATCATCATCCTTCAGTGAGTGCGGAATTACTTGGAGCGAGCCGAGAAGCGGCGCAATCCCTTATCGCCGGGATATCCTGCCGGCAGCCGCTCTCTGGGATCTGGATCTGACGGGGACGCTACCTCGATCAGAAGCATGACGAAACGACAACTTCGGCGATTTTGCTGCCGAAAGCTTTGCTGCGATGCGTGCTGGCCGAGCTCAAATTCCCACGAGGAACCGCTCGACGTTCAGGGTGGGAGGAGAAAACCGAAAGTCGGGAGGAGGATCCCGCGAAGTCCCAGTGGTGTTGAGCTGTGGTCCGAGGAGCAGAGTCGAACACCTGTGATTACTAGCGAAGGCTAGTCCCGATGCGTCGCGTCGGAGCGCCGATACTCGGCCGTCCATCGCTTCACGTAATAGTTCGTCGCAACCGTCTGCTTCGGCACCGTTTCTCGTTAAGGTAAGCATCTTCCGGCATGAGCACAGCGAAAATTCCGGCAGTTTTATTAGAAGCACCTGACGACAATGTTGAAGGGTACGTGCACCGTCCCGACGATTCCCCCCATGTATCACCGCAGCCGTTGAGCGAAACTTTGGAAATCCTCGCTCGGATGGCCGTCGTCAGGAACTCGTTCACTTTTGCGAAGCTTCGAGTTTCAACTTGTTTGAGCGGGCTTCCAGAGCTCTGTATTTTTCCTCCGTTTCGCCGAAGACGTGTGTCAGTGTATCGACTCGCAATTCGATTCAGCTTCGTAGGGCACCGGCGTAGTCGCGCGCCGACGGGAGTGCACGACTCGCAAAAGGGGTGCGTCACCTGGGACCGACGGCGCGCCAGTAGCAACGTACTGCTGCTGCTGCTGCTGCTGCAAGAGGCACGTACCAGGATCCGGCCGGCCCGAGTGGCAGCCAACTCAGGAACAGAACTCTGCTCTGTGGCAAAAATCGGTCTCCTGCTCAAATAGAAAAGAGATGGCAGAAACGTCTCTGTGGCAACGTCACGGCGAGACTACGAAAGCCAACTTTTGATCTCATCAAACGTCGGAGCTCCGGCGACGTCGGCGGTGGTGGCGGCGGCGGGGGTCTTTCGAGTTTTTTTGAGCGTCGTAGCTTTCCTTACTCTTCGTCTGCGCGCGCTCGCTCCTCAGCGACGACGTGAAGGGCGTATGAGAGGAAAAAAAGGAATCGCCTCGCTGCCGCATCGTCGACGGCGCGGCGCTAGGTTTCATGGTCGGCTCCTCTGACGAACGGGAATTCTCTGATTACGAGCCGCAGCCGGAAAAATGATTCATGGTCTGAATAATTCGTTCTAAAGAGCCTCCCTCGTTGAATATATTCAGGTTGAAGGAGAAGAGTTGTTGTCCATCGAATCGAGGGAGGATATTTGCGAAGCACGATCCCGCCGGGCCGGTCAACGCTCGGTTGCTAGTTTGCAGCCCTTGCGACGACTTGGAGCAAGGCTTTTGGTGGTGGTTGAGGAGGAGGAGGAGGAGGAGACGCCGTCGACGACGATGGAGAAGTGAGAGCTTAAAAATACAATTGCTAAATATATCGTCCGCGCTCCGTACAGGGGTGGAGAAGGAGTAGGAGGGAATCGGCGGGCAGGCGGGCGGGCGAAGATCTTCTGAGTGGGCTGCGCGGCACACAAACCGAGATCACTACGACACAATATACAGACGAAGGGATCAACGGGGTTGCTCACTCTCTTGCGCTCCCATTGGCAATGCGAAGAATAGAAGCGTGAGCAAAGAATTCCAATGAGAAGAGAAAATAGTGGTTCATGGATGGGTCGCAACGATGGCGACGCCGACGACTGGAAGACGGGCTCGCTGTCGGTGGTAGACTTCGATCTATTCACCTTCGCATAGATGTCTCCGACCGTCTTCGAGATGGTCAGATACCCGATAGGGCAAACGGAAGCGGCATAGAAACTTTCATCAAGAGTAATCCTTGATCCTGATAAATACTCCTCTTGCTCCTGTTCGCCAACAAAGGAACAGTTTCATTCCAATCAGTGGAGAACTCTGGACACACGAGCGGTCGTCTGGCAGTCGGCCGATTCCAATATGTCATCATCATCACCATTGTCGTCTTCGTCGGCGTCGTCTCTTTCTTTTTTTCCTTCTTCTTCGTCTTCATGAGGATGTGCGGGTGCTACCACACGAGTGTTCTCTGCGAGCGAGCGAATCTCTATGAGAGTGTCCAGATCCCGGAGGAATTTTTCTTCTTTTATCGTCTAGGATTTGCGGGGCAAATATTCCCTCTTGGTCTGTGTGCCCGCAGCCGTCGTCGCCGCTCCGGCGGCGATGGCGCGGCGGCTCGACCGCACGATGGGCCCTCATCTTTGAACGCTTGAGCTCTCTTGCTTTCCTCGTCTCCTCCGTCAGTTATCCGGCAGTTAGGCTGACGTTTAGCCGAACTGCTGAGCTTCCGAAGAAGCTCCAGGCTGACGGCGGCCGTCGAGCGGTCGGCCAGGCGGGCATCGAGTCCGTAGGCTACAATCCCCTTTCTCGTGGCGCTTCAGTGTTCCCTTTTCCCCAGAGCCCCGAGGCCATATTCCAACGAATCTGAGCGTGAGCTGAGTGCATATTTTAGCCGAACGCTCGCTCCAGCGACTGGAGTTCGTCTCTCGTAGTTCCTCGGAGCTGCCCGCGGGCCTTTCTTATTGCATTTCACGAGCCGATACCCAAATAAGGTGTGGCTAGAAACCTTTGCTCCGGAGGGCTCTCCGAGTTCGTCCGAACTAGTCTTCCTCCCATTCATCGTCGAGCCACCGAGCCCGCGCGGATATTTCAGCTCGGATGGAACGAACGGTAGAGTACCCACTTCCCGGGGCTCTCCATCGTTGCCTGGAGCTCGATCACGATCGGTCAGATCCAATTCTATGGAGATCTCGATAATCTCCGGGTTCACAGTGGGGCCGGAGTTCTCCACTCTTCGATCGGCAGGCGAGCATTCCATCCTCGTTCCGCGAAGAGATCTCCGGCTTCTGCCGGTCCGGATCGCAGGTGCCGTTGCGAAGCCTGACCCATGATTGTCACTGACACGTTCAAGTTCGTTGTTATGTACGAACGGAAAGTCTGGTGCGTTCGTACGGAAACAATTTGAACGATGTGATTTGAGGGGCTTCCCATCGATAGTCGTTACCTCCGTCAATTCATCAATATCCTACAACATCATTCATTAGGCAGACGGGGCAAAGCCTGCGAAGAATCGCAACCAATGCGTTACGTCCCGCTATCGCGACCGAATACCTGCAAAAAAATGCTAATGGCTGACCATAATCCTTCCTGAGCATGGACCGCGTCCGAGATACGGGAGAGCAACGGCGACGCTGGCGGTAATATGGCCCCGGCGTTCTCCGTTCCATATCCCCATTACACACAGCAGATAGCTAACATAGAGGTTAACCAAGCCATCGTTCGTGTTGTTCGCCGCGGGGCCGGACTCTCGCGATTGATTAAACCCAGAGGTGAAGTTGGCCTTATATTTGTTGCTCCAATAGTCACCGACACTAATTTCTCAGTGTACCCAATCACACGTCGGTCGACCGGTCGGTCGGCTGGCCAGCCTGCTCGCTCATTAATTGATCCCGCCGATTCGTCCGTGGGCTTGAGCTTCGTTCCCGAACAACGATTACCTATATACACCTGATAGTGAGCGGAAAACTTTGCTTCCGCTGACGCTTCCATCAAGCTTGACGACGATACACGTAGAGTGGGCTCGAGCGCTCGTTCCATCGGAATCATCTCCTGGAGAAGCGCGCGATAGTTCTACGTGCACGCTACGCGCAGCGGGAAAATTGCGCGCATAAACCATGTTTCGCACGGTGCAATTATCCGCCTCGTCCCGATGAAAGTCGTCAACGAAAACCGACCGACGCACGGATGGCCGGCCGTTGCGGTGCGCAATCGAGTCTCAACCCCGCCGAGTTATGATGCTCGGCTCGGAGCAAGAGCAGGAAAGTTCAGACTCGCCGTAAGAGTTCTGAGTGCCGCAGTCCCCGTAGACCTATGGTCCATGGCATGAACTGCAGAACATCATTACTTTGAGGACACCGGAGGATATCACCTTCTTCGGACGTAATTCTCCGTACCGCGACCCCATCCGGGACAAGCCTTCAATTCAGTTTGACGCTTTCGCGTGTTCGCTTGGCCGAGCGGGCGGCTCTCCTGCTGGACAGCCGGCGATCGCTCAGGGGCGTATGCCGAAGAGCGCAGGTGTGGGCGGATGAGAGCGAGTGTGACCTCACGGCGCTCTGGCTATCTGTCGGGACGTGGCACGTCGTTAAGCGACGGCAAAGAAGGTATTTCGCGCAGGTCTCTCGAGGCTCTGTAGGTGCTTGAAGCTTCAGAAATGGTGATATGCGGATGTGAGCGAGGAGCAGATATTGTACTAACTGGTCGAGGTCACGCGGCCCACCAAAGATCTCTCCGCTTATGAACGGCGCTCGAGGGAAAATCGCAACGTTGTCTCTTCGTCTGGGCTCCCCTTCCCTTTTCGTTCGATCTCCGCCGAGATTAGTGAAAGGTATCCCGAGGAGGGGATTCGTGAGTTCTATTCCATCCGCTCTTGATTCGATATCCGATTCGTTCCCCGTCGGTTTGCCTAGCTATGGCTCGATCAAACGACTCGGAGCCTTGCGCGAGACGAAGGCAAACAATCGAGATAAGTTTCAGCGGTATACGTACTACTCGCGGGCGGAAAGGGTGCACGCGATCTTGAGCAGCTTACGTACGGAATCGGGGAATTCCGGTTTCGCCTAAATCGAAAGTCGTCGGAAGAATCCACCGGCCCCATTGATTGAGGGAGAAAGTTCTTGTGGCATCGAATCTCGTGGAGTCGATTCCCGCGAGCGAGGGAACTTCTAGTTTGGGCCAGCTTCGCTTAGGTAGCGGCCCGTAGTCGTTGTTGTTAGCAACGGTGTCACGGGACATGGAGCGAGCGGCGGTGAAGAAGATGAGCAAGCAAACAGCGAGCAAGTCCGGCGGAGAGCTCATTCGCTCAGGGTCTCCCCAGAGAGCCAGGTGAGACGTCAGCAGCAAAAAAAGCAGCGGAGGGTCAGGTTCTGAGCAAACAGATGCTCTCCATCGCCTGATGTGGTAAGGACGTTCCATGTCTTGATGTTGTACATGTCTGTTCCCGAGTGGCTTCGACAAGGGGCTCGCGGACAGAACGAGACTTCTTCCCCTGCCTTCTATTCGAGTCGCTTCCCCCAAGGCTTTGGAAATCAGAGTCTGTGCCGAATCGGTGATTTCGCGTTGAGTCGACAATCTCTACGAGAGCAGCGAGTGTCGGATTCCGCGGCCAGTCCTCTCTTTCGAGCCTGGGTTCGGGCAGCCGCGGACGAACGATCTGTGGACGTCTGTCATTCGAAGAAACTTTCCCCAACACGGCGCATTTCAGTCGTCAGCGGCGAGCATCAACTCGACGCCGGAAGCGATGCAACTATTGTGTCGATCGATCCGTTAGGGCAGAACTGAATCGGACAAGCACTCCTTTTGTTCCCAGAGGGCCTCCGGGGAAAAACAACAGATGGTCCCATTAGTTGTAGGAAACTTTGTGCATCTGTTGTAGATAGAGGATCCAGAACAGAAGTGACACAGATAGTGTTATGCGCTACACCGTCTGACAAAAACCAGAATCTGATCGAGATGGAGGAGAAGGCTTAGTGAATCAACCGGTATTGCGCAACCGCTCAGCACTGCGAAACACTACCCGAGCCAATGTCGTAGAATGAACGCGACAACGACCGGGCTGACAGACAGACAGGCGGTCGTTCTGACAGGTCAGTGAGCATCGTCCTCGTCGTCGAAGGCCTTGAATACAAGCGTGAGCGAGGGCACGGGGATCGAATGGGGGATGTTCCAATCAACGATTCACCACCTCATTGTGCGCGCGTGCGGCATACAAACCAAGCTCACTGAACTCACCGAGATGCGAATCAGGTCCATCACAAACCGACAGCGTCGATCCGTCGGTTCCGAGATTAATTCGAACTCTCTGATTCGATGTGCGGAAGCGAGTTCGTTGTATGCTCGTTCGTTCCCCCTTTCCTGAAGCATGATCGACGATGCATAAGGAGTCACGTACCCCACGGAAGGAAAATGGCAAGAGGGCGGGAGAACAGGACGTATACCAGCCATTTGCTCGAGCACGCTTCCAGAGCGTGTCTAGTAACGCACAGACTCGTCCCACTCAAACCACAGAACGCCGAGCAACAATCGAGCGCCGGCGAAGGATTCGGAGACCCGAGAGGCTGCTCGGCCTCCAACCGCCAGCAGCTCCAGCGCGGTGGGAGCGGAGCCGGATGGTGGGGAGCTCTCGGGGAGTTGGACGTCAAGGGAGAACGTACACCGTCGAATGACAGACTCGAAGCAACGCAGCCGTTAAAGTTGAGCCCCCAGACACCTTCTGCATGTGCGATGATTAACGTAATGGGAACAAGGCACCGGGAAGAAAACGGCAAAACGTTGCCCCGTTCTTTCTGAGCCCCCGAGGTTCCAGTCGGGAGCCGGGAAGTAGAGGAAGGGAAGCGTGGCCGGGCAGGCGGGGCAAGGGGACGAGGAAGGCACGCAGAACCAGCCCCAGAGAGCAAAACAGACAGCGCGAGAATGTAACTGCCGGAGCTTCACTTTGTGAATTCTCCCCCTCCTTCTCTCTCTATCTCTCTCTCTTCTCTCTCTTCTTCGCGCAGGGTCTTCATGTTTTGCTTCCGCGGCCGCTGTCTTTGTGTTTCTCCTTCTGGGTGTTCACTTCTCTCGGAAGGCGTGTGTGCGATGCGTTTGAAACTTCTCATCGTCTTTCCGCTATTCCTTTCTTCGGACTGCGCCGCTCCCAGCCGCCACCGTCTCCTCACGACGACGAATGAAGTAACTTTGAAAATTACCTCTTCTCCGCTTGCGCGAGTCCGCTGGCTGCCGGCGACCTGCTGGGCTGACGCAAAGCGGGGAAAAAGCTGAGGTATTGCAAGACGAGGAACGCACAAGTGGTAGTACGGCGGCGGCCGGAGCGCTTTTCGGAGGACTCTCACCTGCTCGTCCTCGAGGGAGACTGCCGGCGAGCGACCGACTCGGTGCGGAGAACGGGGCGGTCATGTAGCGGGCAGTTCTCCAGTTCGGTCACGCCAATCATAATGACTCGTACTGAATGCAGTCCGTGTCTCGTCAGTCGTCCGACTGACAAACCAACGGCCGGCTAGAGCGACGGACAACTACGTAAAAAAAGGCGTCGTTGTTCCTCCGTACATCTAATCTCATATCCTTCTACGCACGATGCTTGTCCCCCTCTACGAGTCTTCTTGTCCAAGCAAGCGATAATGAGCGCCGACGAAATCCTCTTCATGAGCATGCGGTAGTGTGTTGCCACAGCAATCTGCAGGGACGTGCCCGTCCAATGCTTCCAAGCTCGGAGGCGCGAAGCTCTGTCCGTCAAACCAACGGTAATTGTTTGGTCTGTTGCCGACTGTTCCCTCGGATTCTCGTATGCACAACTTCTGCCACGAAACGCTGACAATGGCGACAGCGACCGACGTGAGCAGAACCCTCTTGCCTCTCGAGCTCGGTCACCTGCATAGACTGAGTGAGGCGATTTTCGGGGGAGGGGGATTTCCCGCTCCTTCGGGACTCGGCAAAGATGCGAAGAGTCCGTATGGGGTCCCGAGAGGAATCACTGAAGGAGGTGGGCAAATCCATTGCCCGGAATCGACGACGAAATCAGCTCCGCGGCCAGAACGATCGAGGCCGCACTTCTGGACCCCTCCGTCCTTCTGCGCGGCACCTATGTATGCGTGGTCTTCGCTGCTCTCGCCATCTTCCGGCACCCTGGGCACCAGACTCCGGTCGGCCTACCGCCGGGAGGGAATGGAGCTCACCCTCCGAATTCCCGGAGAGGAGCCGGCTACCGATCCAACCGACGAATTCTTGCGAGACACTGCGCTGACGTGGTCTATCCATGCAAAGCTGAAACGATAAGCACTCGAATCCAGAGAGCGCGGGTAAAGGTACAGCCGAGTTCGACTCTGTGACAAGTCACCTGATAAGCTCGTCGCGATGTTCGTGCAGAAATATTTCATTTCCCAGAGGAAAGATATTCTCCCGGACGTTGAGGATTTGCCGTACGGAATCGACGAAACGAGGAGCGATTCGATCCGCTCACAAGATAGACGGGTCGCAATAACAGCCTGTCAAAATAGAACAAAGAAAGATAGACGGATGAAAAAGCAGGCTACTGGATGGAGCCCTTCAGGAGGCTCGCTTGCCGGGCTGCTGGATCGGTCGCCCGTCCGTCCGTGCGTTTCTCGGTCCGTCCTCCCGGAGGATCGGTAGGGTGTTGGTTGGTTAGTGTGATGTCGACCGGAGCTGGATATTTGTCTCTATTATGAGTAGCTCTGAGAGTGGTTACGGTGGCTGCTGCGTCGACAGTCTCCGCGGAGTGATCACTTCCCGTCGACTGAGATTACCACCAGCCCCAGAGCCACCATCAACATCACATCTACTCGCCACCTAAACTGTAGCCCCACCGCCGGGGGAAAGAGACGACCGACGTCGCGGTGGGCAATATAGGGACGTACAAAAGATAGCGGTCGATGTGCCTAATGCTTCCTGGATACTGGCCGAGCTTCACCCCATCGCATCTCGTATAGCTCGTCTAGCTGCCCAGCGAGCTGTCCACCGTAAAAGCCCGCCCCTGAAGAAAGCGGTCGACCATGGGGCGCCGGGAGCGGCAACGAGAAGCGTCGGAACTCGGAATGAACATGGAGCATTTTCGCGATCGGTAGATCTCGAACCGCGCAGACCTCTGGTTGTGCGGAGACTGTTTTCTGACGTTGCGTCTTGAGCTTCACCGAACATTATACCGACCACGCCACGCCTTCTCTACCTTTGCGCTTTCAACCTCGTGTACGTCGGACCGAGCGGCTCTCTTCCGTACGGTGGAACCCAAGATATTAATCTTTGCTCGATCGGGAACAATTCCATCCTCGGGAGAGCAGCTGACGATCACCTCCGAATCCCCTTTCGGAAATTATGATGGCTCCCTACTGGAGCGGCTATCACAATACCTGGAAGCAATTTCCATGGACGAGGAGGTCTTTTCAATGTCGAAACCGACGCGGTTCTATTGTTCGGGAATACTTCTCGATCGGCTCGCTTCCTGTTCGAAGTCAGATATTTTCTCCGGTTTACGAAATTGGCTTATGTCCGCATAATTAAACAATGTTGAATATTCCCAAGAGATGATTCAGCCAGTCGCCGCGTTTAGTTGGTCGCCAGGCGAATGAGACTGTAACTAACGAACACCGCGAACGAAACAACGACCGAGGGGACCTACCTACCGACGGACGGATGAACGGACAGACAGACAGACAGACCGACCGACCGATTTACTAAACCATCAACTAACGAACCTCCCTTCCGAAATGCCGGCCAGGAGGACAACTAACAAGCCTCTGTCGCTTATCTCACGATGCGGCGTGACTAGACAAAAAACGGTGAAAACTAGTACGAACGGTTCCTAGGGCTGCTATTTTCCCACTTTCTGCGACATTGCTCGGCAGTGTCCCGAGGTGTAACTGTTTCTGTGCGGGGGAAGGCGCGAAACTTCGCGTCGGGTGGCACGGCCGAGCGCCGGCAGGAGAACCGACCACGCAGCCAGCTTGCCAGCCAAGCCATCCAGCCAGCCATCCAGTCAAGCAGCCAACCCACGCCTGTTGCGGGTTACGTGCTCTAATGCTCTTCGTTTTCCCGCTGCGTGGTCCTCCCCTAACGCGTTCCCTATTTTCGACCATTTCCCTCCGCACCACCGCTCACAGTCCTTTTACGTTTCTCGGCGCTCGGGCACCGCCTGCGACTGGCTGATAATGCGTGCCTGTCTGCCGACCCGCCAGTCCGCTGCCCGCCAGCCGACACGTCTGTGTGTGTGTGGCTGTGTGCCAGGCGGGTGGGCTGCCTGCCTGCTCAGATGGCTGGCCGCATGGCTGTGCAGAGGATGGCGTACTCTCGGTTCTCTCCGAGTGTCTCTGGAGGAGGTGGTGCTGGTGCTCTCTTCTGGAAGAGCCTCACTGCTGGCTGCTCCGGTCATGGACTGCGAGCACGGCAGAACAGGAGAAGTCATTCGTTTCTCCAATAGCTGCGCACTCAGCCAAGCGACCAGTCAACGACGAAGCAAACGAATGAACGAACCGGTTGGCGAACGGTCAAGTCAACTGGTTCGTCTGGAAACGGAGGACTGATCTCGGGAGGGAAAGTCGTTTCCCTGGAAGAGTTTTCCCTTCGACACGGTAAACCCGAGCATAAATCCGGTTGCCCCGATGGTCGCTGTGGGGAATCGCAGCTCTTGTGGACTCTCTAGGGACTGTGCCTTGTTCCCGGATCCCTCCCACTGAAGTTCCGTCTCCCTCGTTCCACCAGCTGAGTATGAGGTGTTCGGAGGAACTTAACGATCGTGGCGTTTATTTCATTTTTATAGCGTGCAGTATTGTCTAAGGAAGATAATAATAGATGCTGAGGGTTGGTCGATTTCGTCGTTTGATTGTTTTTCGGAAGGGGGGGGCTTCCGGAGAGAAGACCTCCTCCTCCTCGGGAGCTGTCTGCAACCGTCGACGTCCTCTTCGACCGAAAGAGATTCTGATACAGCCACGCTACGGGGCTATGTGTTTCATTTACGTGGCCTGATCCCGTCTTAGTATTGGTCCGTCGGTCGGGCGGTCGCTCGCATGCCTGAGTGAGATGGCTAGTGGCTTGGCCGATCGACGGCCGCTCGGCCGTGTAGGCTCCCACCAGGGGGATGTCATTTGCTACGCTTCCGCCAATATCCTCGACAACTGATCGCTTCCACGATCGCCCTACAGTCCGCCGGGATATGCGAGCGGCCTAAACGATAGAAAAACAATCCGCCGGAGAATCTTAGGCAATTGTGTTGCCAGCGGCAGCCTACGAAATTGCTTCGTACGAGTAACGTTCTGGGGTTCTTCTCTTTTCCAGGTGAGTTCGCGAGAGAAACACGCCGTTCTTCCTTCGTCTGCGTCGAATGACACCATCTTCGTGAAAATGAGCAGCAATTTCCTGACATCGGGGTCCACACCGTCGCATCCATGGTCGGATATGCCACCGGGCCTTTGGTATAGGTACCCCGATCGGAATTAATCCCGCGTCAAAGTGAATCCTCGCCTGTTTATTCCCTCAGCGTTTTCGGTAATCCAGACCGCAGAACAGCGTCCGTCTCGCACTGATGTGATTTTTCCGAGAAAGGACGATCTTCGACGGGAGTCTTCAAAACGCGCTCCATGAATTCGGGCGTGGGGGTTTGCGAAATCACGCTTACGTCAGAGCGACGAATTTTCGGGACCGTGCTTATCTAGCGTTCGCGAAATACCTCAACGAGTCTGAGCGGTTTATGCAGCGTTTATGCCGCTAGAGAGTTGAGTACGAAATCGAAAATGCCTCTTGCTCCAAGTCTCGACAACGTGATAGATGAGACATCGACGCACTGGGAAGGGGTGGGACTCTCTCAGACAGGACATAGCGATGGGCATGAGGTTCGACTCCAGGAGCGGGATTGACTGCGGGCGCGACTTACTCCCCCGGATTTCCTCGGAAATGTCGTCGAACTCAAGGATGCCGTCGCCGAAGTCCTGCTCTCGTAGCTCATCGCAGAGGTCGATACCCGAAGTCAAATTCTGTTCTCGCGACGATGCTCGGTGTACCGTGGGGCATTCCTTGATTTCGCGTCGACCGAGGATTGCGGCTCGTCAACACAAGGTGGTGTGGAATTGGCTCCTGTTCCAACAAATTCGGGTCAGGCCACCCTGCGCGGAGCTCCGAGCGAAGCGCTGGCAGCGAACTTGAAGGACCAAAAAACATTCCGCGAGCGCAATGTAGGCTTTTCCGCGTGCGATATTTGCATAGATGCTCGCTGCAGCGAGCGACGCGCGAGTTGTGTCCGGATCTGAAACAGCGACTGCGTTGATGGTAGACGCAGGAACGGGAAACGGCCTCATCACGACATCGTCGCCAGTGCTTCTCTGTTTGCATAGATGTTCCGCAATGTGTTGGACGCAGTTTTCCTCGTTTATATAGTAGTCCTCGTCCCGGCGTCATTCCTCCTCTCGTACGCTCCAACGTCATCGACATGGGGTCGCTCTCGTTGTCAACTTCGCCGACATCCTCTCCTTCTCCTCTTTCTGCTACTACGACGGATCTCTGGTATTTCGTTTAATGCACCGAGCTCCGCCGCCGCCGCCGCGCTGTCAGTTTCATTTCGGCAATGGCAGCAGCAGCGGCTCTCGGAGCTGGGCTGACGGCGCTGTGGGCAACAATGTCAAGCTTATTACGTGCGCGGTATTCGCAAGCAACTCCGGTAACTTTGGAGCATAATCATCATCATGATCATTACGAGTATTGTTGTCAGTATGGCGTGCGAATCGGCAGTAGAGGGTCGGGTGTGAAAGGCTATCTTGCTGGCCCGCCGGTCGGCTAGCTCGCCAACCAGCCGGCCGCCTGACTTACTAATAGGATCGTTGTTGTCCTTGTTGTGAGGCAGCCACGGGATTCTCCGACGGAGCGAAACTAGCCACGCAGCCTAGGCGCTTCCCATAGACAATCAAACAGTCAGACAGTAAGCCAGACGCTCGGCGAGCTCCTCTAGGTCAAAACAGTGTTCACGCAGCCGCCAACGCCGTTCGCGACCTTGGCTCTGGGACACGCCACCTGAACATAACCGCCGACCGACGTTGCCTCGAAGCGATGCCGCACTTGAGGCAACGATACTGTGCCGTTGACAGTCGATTCTTGGAGGAATCCATCTATCAACGATATCGGGAGCTTCCTTCGGGTACCATATTCGCCGGCATATTCGACTGCGAGGATTTCCGCAGGATCGAGAGGAATAATTTCGGCAACCGAAAATATCGGACGTTTCAATTCCCTTAAAATCCACAGTGACTCTATCCCGACAAATGATCGAAAGACCCTGGTGGAATTGAATTCATCGTTCTGAAACCGGGCGACGTATCTGCGCTATTCCGGTATCCGCACAGCGGGGCGTGCTTGATTGGAAATTCGCGAAGAAAGCCTCTGAGCCGCACGATCTCGTCGTCTGGAACGGCCTTGGCTGAAGACTTTCTAGAGTTCCTTCCCTCCCAAAAGGAAAAACGAATGAGGCTCTTTTGGCGTCTCAAAAAACCTCGTCGTTCCCCTGTTAGCCTCTGGAACATCAGAGAGAACCGCCGATCGGATAATAAAGTGCGTCCGCGGGGGTTCTGGCCAGCGGGCAGGCAGGCGAGCGAGCGGACGGCCGGGCGGAGTCTCGCTTCGATGTATTCAGTCTATCGGACGGTGAGAAAGGAGGAGCGAGGAATCGAGTCGTCCGTCCCGCAGGGCTTCTTAGAGCCCCCGTCACGTGCAGCGGGCGACTCCGCCGTCGTCGACGTCTTCGAAGTTCCCGCTAAACTGTTGCAGTGTTTAGTGAAAAATTCATGCCAGCCATGATTTATGATTCTCGTTCTGTTCCACCGCCCCCAGCCGGAGCGTGGACCGGGGAACTTACGAGCGGCAAAGACCCCGAGTCCTCGCTCTTACTCGGATGCTTGCGTTAATAATATTTCTTAAGCTGGCTCGGCTCAAATTAGACGACGGCCTCTAGTCCCCGACAAGGACACAGCCTAGGAGAGAGAAATTAATCCACTCGAACGAGCATTATCATCGACTCTTGCGCGGGTTGATTGCTGTTTCCTCGCGAGTGAATCCAGATTTCATCTTGAGCTCGTATGAATACATCACGATTTATGAACAAATTTCCGATTTCTCGATATCTCGATCGATCTCGCTGTTTTACTGCACGGAAATGCTTCACGACATCAGCTAACCGAAGTCGCTCTCCCCCTCGATCGACAGCAATTCTTTTTCGCGATATTTCTCGATGGGAAACCATGGCAGACCGGATAGTTGATTGCCGCATTGGGAATTCCCGAGAGAGATCGTCGCCACCGAAATAAACTTTTCCTCCCGTCTTCCGCGCATCATGAAACCGAATGGGAACGAGTTTTTTTGAATCGGTTCTGATCATCAGCATCGATTTCCAGCTCCTCTGTCAGCGTCGAGGAGAGGGGATAAACTCAATGCCAATGCGGAAAGCGGGAGGGGGGGCGGGGGCTGAACACTGCTCCCTGACCGCGAGGCGCGAGGAAGGAAAAGGGAACGGAGGCACGCGGAAGGACAGCCTCCCGGGGAGGCGAGACCGTATAGCAACTCAATCTAGTCACCGAAAAACGTTATCGACGGCGGACGATATCAGCATCGAGTCCGAAAAATCTAGAGGAGCATGATTCTGCCTAGAGCTCAGCCTCCGAGGTTCATTGCTGTTTCCCTCCTCTTTTCCGTCTATAGCATAGACGAACAGTTGTCTGGTTCCTCGCTCTCTCAGCTGAGCGAGCCGGGCCATAGAAGCAGACTGCGGCTGGAAGCTCGAGATTGGAAGACCAACAGACGCACCGGCAGCTTAGCGGCTCGGCAGATAGGCAAACTCTCTGACTCGAGCTTCGCCGTCTGTTGGCCGGCTGGTCCGCCCGCCCGCCCGCTTGCCGGTTTGTCTATAGCTCGACAGAGTTTGAACTCTAGCGGTTCCAGGCGAAGTCAGTACTGTGTCAGCCAGTGGTCAAGGAGACGCGCTTCCTATTCGTGCTTCGTTTGTGTTTGGGCTGTTTTGAAGTGCGTTCGTTCGCTGATTCGCGAGCATTTGTGCCTATGTACCGAGTAGGTTCGAGTGTATATGAGATTCAGCAGAGCGGAATTCGACAACCCCGGATACTCGACCTGGAATCCCTGGAACGAACGTGAGTCCATGATCGAGCGCGGGATAGACGAACTTTCACGGAGCCGAATCGTTTGGGGATCGTGGCATGTCTGGGCACTCTGGGAAGTAGAAATGCTGAGCCACTGCGATTAGATTGCGTCGCCGATCTGGCAGATAGAAGTCTCTGATTGGGTTGAACTACTACTGGCATCGCTACAACCAGATAGTGTTCCCAAACGATCACTCACAACCCGCTACGCCTGGAAGACGGCTGCAAGACGTTCGCTTCTGAGCAAGACGAAACTGACCGAGCGACAGACTAGTCGCTTGCGCAATAGGTGACCATATCTGCCACGTTCGCGTGTGTATGACTTCGAGAGCCGGTTGGTGGAAAAGGCAATGATCGAACGAGCGCTCGGAAAATATGGGTGACCGGTAAAAATCCGGAGTTCTCCGTCCCACGTTCTCGCCAGCATTATTATCAATCGCCGTCCCTCGCGGGAACTCGGAAAACCGCTTAAAGTTCCGACGGAATTCAGTCCGGAGGAGGAGAAACGCGGCTACCGATTCGAATCCGTTCCCTAATGAATACCTGAATAAACTCGGGAATAACGACCGACGCAGCCCGGCGTCAAGTCAAGTCTCCGATATTGTAAAGGGAGCACTCGAATTCCAGGAAGCAAATGTACCTTGGGATGGCGGCCGGCACCGTTACACGGTGGCGCGGACCCGTCACGGAACTTGACTCCTTCATATGGCACACATACGTCAGGCGCTTCAAGCGACAACCTCTCGTGTCGGATGACGGAATATGATGTGTCATGCCCAATATGGGCCACATGTACTTGAGTGATTCTGCGAAGTACTCTGCGGAGCTCAATGAATTCCCCAGCTGAGGATTCATCCATGGGAAGCTCGTCCGAGAAGCCTCCCAGACTCCTGCGGTGAGCGGAACGCAGGGTCAGCGCACTTCGTAATGCGGATTTCCCAATTCCGAATTCCCAAGCTGAATGCATCGTGAGGTCGTCGAGGGCCGACCGACCGACCGAGCAATCGGTCGCCGAATGAGGTAAAGGAAAGAAATCTACATCGAGCGATGAATATTCAAGCAAATTAAGTGAAGGGAAGGCCATTGGTCAGCGGCCGGTCGACCGAGGAGCCGAACTATGAATGGGAACGTCAGCAGCCAACGCCACCCCTTCAATTCAGAGGGCATCCGAGATCGCAATCAGCACGTGCGTCGGACTACGGTCAGCACAAGCACTCGAGGCCCAATTAATTGCCTCCGGCCACGACGGAACTCACCGGAAGACTCGGCGTGGGACCGGCCTTCGCTTCCTCGTTCACAGCGAGGAATTTACGAATCCATCCACGAACACCTAGATATGATGTTCTGCAAGACCGTTAAGGGAAAATGGGACACCAGAGAGCTATTTCGTTCACATAGCGCGGTAGTTCCAACAATAACCCGAGTCGCTGTCAGGTTTCCCGCAACAAATGTGGCCACGGAAGCAGACTAAGGCACTCCTGTTCTGGGAGTTCGCAAGACTGCCGGACCTCCGCACTCTGATTTTCGGTGGGAAAAACTTCGATCTCAGTTCCCCGGACCGATGAGGATAGAGGAGATTATGATTCTTCGGTCGGAAAGCTCTCCCGGTGGGAAAAAAGAGTGGATGAGCTCCTTGATAGACCAAAGAGACGGTGGAATTACTGAGTGATTCCTGATGTCCTAGTTATAGAGCAGTTGATGGAGAGAGAGGGAGCGAGCAAACGTACGGTGAAGTACGCCTGATTTCGGGAACCGGTCGGCGGGCCTTTCAAAATATATTCCAGTCTTCGACCGCGAGTCACTTCGCAACCTCCCGTTCGCTCATCGAATCACACAACTCTTGAAACGGAGCGTCAGGGAAACGCTCCGGTATCCAATCCTCTGTCTGCTCGTTTCCGTCTTCATGAATCGAGTGAACGAACGGCTGACGGGCGCCCTCCCGTCTATGCCGCCGCCACCGTCGTCATCGCCTGCTACCTGACTCAATGACGGCCGCGAAGCCCGACTGTGACTGCCGTCGGAACAGTCACAAGGGAGGCGAGCAGTTTGCAGGAGGCTGGAGCGAGTTTGCTTGATCCGCCATCCAGCTAGTCGGGAACACGGACGCACAGACGGACTCAGGCTGACGGATGGACGGACGGACGGCCAGACGCACCGACCGACCCTCAGACCGCCATTCAAGCAAGGCGACAGTCAGCTGCTCGATCAGCTGACACGGAGTTCTTAATGCTCCTTGAGTAACACGCCGCTAGTGCTGCATCGTGTTAGGAAGCCCTAAGCGCTCGACTGTGGTCTACTGCGACCGTGCTGGAGAGACTGGTCTCTGGAAATTATTCCACGGCTAATTCCGGATTTCTCAACGTATTCAGTGTGTGTGTCCCAGTGGCGGAAACCCACAGGAAAACTTCCACCGAGAGTTTCCATTGTTCACTCAGAGCAAGCTGCGCGAAACAGCAGCAACCACTGTCAGTTCGCCGGATCGTGTTCGTGCTTCTTGTGTTTCGATAAGTGGAATGACGAAGCGTACCGTTCTGAACGTCTGAAGTCGTTATCAGCATGGAGTTCAGCGCGATGTCGAGGAGTTCCGCAGTCGGAGCCTCGCAGCATTCCTTCCTTCACTCTATGTCCAAGTCTCAGAATCGGAATCCTTGGAATCAAATGGAATATCAGAACCATGTGTATTTGGCCCAATGCAAAGCTCGGGTAAGCCTCAGGTAGAGGACAAGTGTTCCGGAAGCCATCTCGGCATTATCCCACCACAGTATCCGTGGAGCCGTCAATCCACCGTCTCTGCCGCTCGAGGAGCTAGCGAGTTGAGATTTCTACGTTATAATCGCCATTCTCTGTGGGATATTCCGCTCTATGAAGCGCTGCTCCGAGAGCTCTGAGGGAACCCGTGACCGGCGGCCGCTAGCAGGCGTTATCGAGAATAGAGAAGCAGAATATGGACTCCTTTGTGGGAGATATACTCCTTGGAAAATTTGACGAATACTTTCTCCGGATTCGGGGAACAGCTCTAATCAATTAGAAATCATTTCTTATTCTGGGAAGATTATTCATATGGTGACAGATTGTCACCATGCGTATCGACAAGCTGTGAGAAACGCTCAGGAGCATTGCAACTAGCGGGGCCTTGATTCAGGGTCAGTGTTCTGAAGGTAATAATTCCTGATATGTTCCGCTATTCAAACTACCCATCTAATCCACCGTCGACGAAGGCTGCCAGCCTTGGCCAATTACCTTAATGGTTTGCTCGGGAAAGTCTCTATACTGCTTCTGATCGTGAGGATTCCCTCAGCTTATGAGAGTCGTCGAGCGTGCTCGTTCACAAACTCTGAATCGAGCCGATTCTCCGCTATGCCGTCGTTCGGGGCAGTCGTCTGTGTAATAGTGGCGGAGGGTCTCCCTGGAGAGTGGATTTCTCGAAAAATTCTCACAAACTGTGTCAACACTGGGCTAACGAGCCTCGATCTCTGGCGGCGTCGGCGAGCAATGGCGACGACGACGGCGACATCGAAGCAACAAGGCCGCCCGGGAGCGAAAGAACTCGGCACTCGGAAGAGGCTCTTTGTGAAGTAAAAAACACGTTTGGTCCTGTAAAATCGAGGAAACGAGTGTCGACGGAGAATATTTGCGCAGGTTCTGATCGAGCTAGCCAGGGCTGACGAATGAATAAGTGAATCGGCAATGAGCTCAACAAAGGTTTCGAAACGATTTCGATTAATCGTGCTGGCGAGCGAGCGAGCGGGCCGGCTGGCTGGCTGGCAGGGTGGCAGCTTCAAACAATCCGTCCATCCGGCTAAGCTTTCTATGGTTCATCGAACGATTCAGTCGATCTCGAAATGACTCTGTTCCAATGCCTCCACGATATTCCACGGGATAAGCCAAAGGGATCGGTGATTGCGTTTTGAGACAAAGCTACCGAGCCTTGAGTGGAACGGAACTATGCCTAGAGTCGACGATGGATATGAAAGGAAATTTCCACGATCGAGAGGAGAAATTCCGCCGCGGGGACCATCTCAAGAGCCTGGGCTACTCCAGGCAGACACAAACTCTGATGGTGGGCAAGTCGAAATCGATTTGAGCTGCGAGATCATGCTCGATAGTTTCTATCGATCTCGCTGGCGTCAAATCGCAGTCTCGAACATTCCGAACATTCCTTCCGGTCCAGACCGAGTGTTTTCGACTCGGTGTCCCGAACTCTTCCCAACTATCAAGCCGAAAGCGGTTCACGCGTTGCCGGCTCCGTTGTTCGACGATTGAGTGCCTCCTGCGTCAGGTCCTTTCTTTTGTGTTTCTGCGGGGGGACATTGAAAAATTATCCAAAATTCTAATTAGACGTTCTTTGAATAGTGAAGGCACGTACTAGATGAGGGCGGGACGATCAAAATTCTCTCTGAACTTTGCGAAAAAGCGGAAATCTATCGAATCAACGGGTTGTTAGGAACGTTCCGGGGAACACGGTCGAGGGCGGGACGCGGGTTCGGCAGGGGTGAAAGTTGCTGCAAATCAACCAACCAACGAACGCACCCAACGGCTCCGGCTGGAGTCAGCGCGGCTAAGCTTGATGCCGTGAGGCTGAAGCGAAGTAGAAGATTTTTTTTGTCGTTTTGCCGCCGGCGAAGTTGTTCGTCATGAACGGCTTTTGACGACGATGTCGAAGACGACGACGACGTCGGTGATGACAACGACGAAGCGTGGCCCGACTCCTGTCGGCCTGCCCAGACTCTAGCTCGCCCCTGGGCTCCGACCGATCCTCTAGCCGAGTTGGCCCCTCGCGCGCCCCTTCCGTCCCTTCTCGTTCGACCCCTTGATGCATCGTCTCATCGTGCGGCTATCTGCCGCAATGGCTCGAACGAAATAAGTTCATCCTCCTTATTCACTCGGTTCTGTATGCTCGTTGTCGCCGCCGCCGTCGTCGATGGCATTGGACGTCCTAGCATTCAAGCTCCTTATCTGTGTCTTCCATAATGCTTCGGGCAACACCTATAATAATAAACCACCGACACCGATCGATTATCCCATGAAGTCTCCCTCCGATCCCGATGTGATGAGTATAAAGAAGGCCTTTTGAGAGTCCGAGAGCCAGACACCCTACTCGACATCCCAATCGTACCTACCCGATAGACGTAAGAGGAACAAATGCGAATCCTATTCAAGACGGACGGATAGGTCTCTCACGTGGGGACTGTTTCGCGAGACGATTCCGAAACGATTCTTCAAGCAGCTCTCCGGGATTCAGGACAATGCGTCCGACCTTGATGGTGTCTGGAAGAAGGCGGACTTCCCCGAAAATTTTCCCCCTCGTGCTGGAAACTCTTCTTGTCGTCGGACACAGAATTCTTAATTGGGGCTTCGTCTCGCAGACTCTAATGAAAGCTGGCGGCCGGCAGCCCCTATGCGCCGTCGCACTGGCCGGGGGGCTTCCCTCGACACTCGGAGGCGAACATCCCGACCGTCGGTCGGTCATTAATCCTCCTGGGTGTTGAATTTCGTGATTGACAAGGGGGGCATAAGTGACCGAAAAGATTGGAGACGAGAGTTCCATGGGATCCGAACGCGCTTTGGGGACGCGCTCAGCCTCCATGCAAACTTCTGAGCACACATCCGCTGACTGACTGACTGCCGAGCATTGCGTGCATTGTTTTTACCTCGACCGACTTGGCAGTCCTGCCTGCCTGCAGGCTGGCGGACCGGACGGCTGTCTATTGTTGTGCTCGAGTCTTCGCATGGACGCTCCCATCTCATCGTCCCTTCGGTCTGACGTCTCCTCTTCCTCGACGGGTCTGAGCTTGGGGACGGACTCGGCTGACCGACGGGCGAGCGAGCCAGCGGATGGCTGGCTGACGGGCAGGCAGGCGCATCGACGAACGGACGGGGCCTACGAGCGGCCGACAGAAAGACCGACCCACCGGCCGGTCGGGTTCTCATCGAGCAATGCACGGAGCTGCATCTCCCTGCAGAGAATTTCAGTCAGTCGGTCGGTCGGTCGGTCGGTCGGTCGGCGAGTCAGTCGGATAGTCGGTGACACAAGGCGACACAAGAGCTTTTTCCCTCCAATATGTGATTCCCCTTTCGCCGAGAGTACCTACTTCAGTGCTTGTAACCAGTCAGACGGCTGGCCGGACGGCGGATAGGCGGGAAAGCGAACATCGGGCGAGCAGGAGCACAGAACAGAGGGGACTAGGCCAGAGAGCTTAGCCCCTCTCATGATGAGTGGGAGACAGGGCCGGCGAAAACGCTCCGAGCAGAACACGCATGCAGAACGGTCCCATCGATCGGGGAGCCGCATAGGTAAACGGTCGACGCCGCGCCATCCGGAGCCCACAGAGTGGAGGGAGAATGAATCCCGGCTAAGTCCATGGATTCAGCTTCGGGACGAATGTTCTGAAAAAGTTCATGCACGAGGAACGACTTCGTTTATTAAGGTATCCAGAACGGTAGTCCCTCGATCGTTGTTGTTGACACTACACAAGTATAATAATCATCGACTGCCTATTCTACGACGTAATCGTCGTTGCTGTTGCTCCGTTGGTCGTATACGGACGGCGATTCTCCGAGGACTGAACTCGGCACCATTGTTGACAGCAAGGCGCGTTCACTCTCGGTCAACTTCTGCCCTGGGGATATTGAGCACGCCACTGACGATGCCGCCCAGAGCAGACCTGGGAATGGCGAAAGAGAGATGGCCGCCACATTCATTCCACCTCGGTGTTGTCCACTTCCTCCACGGCCGCCGTGATGTGCCGCCTGTCTTGCGCTTCAGCGGCGGAAGATTCGCCAGCCGACAGATAGGCGAACCACTGAACAAAGTAGCTGACTTTTCCGCCGGCGATGACGGTCGCGACGGCACGACGACGGCAGTAGCTTTGAGGTAGCCTCTTCCCGGTATAGCTGTCAACGAGGTGGACCCTGGGGTCTATCTACAAACGTGCGTTTATGTGTGCCCTGTCGGTCGGTCGCCCACCCGCCGGCGAGTCAGCAAACCTACCCGTCTACCTACCTGCCCGCATGGCCACTATCCTCGGCGAATGTGGAAGTCTCTCAGTGAGTTGTCATCGGCAATAAATATAATTCACTTGTTGCCAGATGGCCTAGGGGCCCCTCTGTTACGCTTGTCCCTAAGGCCCTTTAATTTCCATATCCGGTCGAGGAATCCCAGCTGTGGCAATCACTTGTGGAAAAAAAGAAAATGGGCTCTTGCTCGACGACTGACATTCATGAACTTTCCCTGCGGACCATCGAACCTCGTTGGTGGAAGCGTTCATACGCGCTGGTATTCATCAGCGGAATAAGTCGTTCATCCGCCATTCGTTCCATCGAGTAGCCGGCCGCTCGGTTTGTCGCTTGGTCTGCGACACGGATGTCGGACGTTTCACGTCGTCGTACCGTGCTTGAGACCCTCACATATCATTAGGCGCATTGCGTTCCTCGAAGACCACCATCGCCGGTCCCATCAAGCTGGGCTGTGTGGACACGCTGGAACGACTGGATTATTTGCACTTCTTCTTTTTTCCTGCAGGAGGTATCACGATGCTTCCTCCAATGCAGGTACCGGAGGGAATTCGTTCAATACGATACCTGAGTACCTCGAACGATCCGATACCGCAAGCCGCTTGCGGGGAATTCCTCGCAAATAGATACTTGCTTCCGCAGAACGCTGTTCGGCTCCCTCTTACCGAGATAATATTCGGTTACTGCGAAATCTTCTCTGGATCGGATACCGGAAGGATGTCAGGACACCGCTCTGTAACGTGCAATTGACCTCACGGATGGATGTGTGCATGCCCCCGTGCCTCTCCACCGATTCCCTCTGCCGGCCCGCCTGACCGAGTGCGTACGGATTGATGTTCGGACAGACGGACAGATGAAGACCTAGCAAGAAAGTATGGCTGCCGGACAAGCGAACGGATGCATGGCTGGATGGGAGGCCGTTGTAAGTTCAGCCCAAGAACGGGAATACTGAAAGATGGACGGAGGTCAGAATGAAACAAGAGCAATGAAGGCCGGAGTCGACCATTAGGGGCACGTGAAGGGTCGGAGAAAGCGAACGAATCCGGACAGACACTGCACGCTCAATTCACTCGTCCGTCGTTGGCCCGTCGACGCGGTCGTAGCCCCATTTTGAAACATTCATTTCTCCAAAAGAAGGGGGATAAGAAGCTCCTGCACCAGCGGGTTCGCTGTGCAGCTCGTACCGACTACTGTCTGGCCGTGAGCCCGTCCGTTCATCTATTCCTTCGCCCAGCCGCCCATCCTCTGAAAGATCTATTCGAAGACTAAAACGACGACGACGGCGACTACGACGACGTCGACAGAGACGGAATGCTTTGAAATGCTCGAAGAATCTTTCCGGCTGAGAGGGCAACCCTATTAGTATGGAGATCCAGAGAGCAGCTGCCTGCGCAGTCGCCTATACAGTGAGCCAGACCGTGAGGTTGACCTACGTTCGCTCCGAATCCACGGCTTTTGCTCAAGCGGCGTTTACCGCGCATTCGAGTCCGGCTTGTCCTTCGGCGGCACTCATGGATGAGACGGCGCGGCGTAACGTCGACAGCGGCTCCTTAGGCCTCCGGAACCGATACGGGGCGTCCGAAAGGGGAAAACGGGGCCAATCAGAACGAATTTATTCCACGAATACTGGACAAGGGGTTCGAGAACGGACGACAATCGCCAGAGGAATCGCGTGACCTGTACCCCTGTGCAATCTTTTGTTGCAGTCGACGGTTTTCTCCACGGTTTCCGGATGGACGGCAATGAGATTTAGAGGCTGCAGCCCGAGCTCCAGGTCTCTACGGGTAGAACTAATATCCGGTGGCAGCAGCAGCAGCGGGAACTATCGCTGGACAGTCGACGATGAGCTTTTTCGAAGGGATTCATCCGGTCGGCCGCGCGGGCGCTGAACCGGCTCGAGTCTTATAATCTACGGCAGTAAAAGGAACTTATTTCGATACGCTTGCTTCTTAGGCGTTGCCCGACCCTCGCAGCGAGTCTGCTCCCACCAAAGTCAGCTATCCGTAGATTTTCCGAGAGGAAATCGGAGAAACCCTCTGGGTTCGGTTGCTTCAAACGAACAGCAAGAGTAGAATTCACCAGCGCAGTTCCCCGAAATGTCGCGAATGCGCCCAAGGCTCGTCTGCCGATGCGTTGGAGGTTGCTGAAGCTATTCCCTCATAATAATTCAAGGTGCTTCGGTACCGAATCAGAGAAACAAAGCCGAGTCCGAGCTCTGCCGATCGTCGGAGGGTCTCACGGACGGTGAGGGAAACAGCGACACGGAGTGAACGAAGGAGCAGATTCGCTCCTCACGTAATTTGTGCCAAAGAGGCGGGCCGCTCTCATTCGAATAGTAGAACACCCGACGGCTTCCCGAAGGGGAAGTATCGTCAGCCCACCGATTCCGCGATAGGAGTCACCTATACGCGATGCGTCCGAAGGTCCACGCCACAGGGGGACGCAATCGAAGGGCGGTAGTCTCCGGGCGACCACGTCTTCTATCGTCGAGGCTCTCCGTCCGTCTGTTTACCCGTTTCTCCCGATCGAGGGAAACTGCCAGAGATATTGGAGAGGTAGATGAGAGAGCCCGCTGGACGCTGCCGACCTTTGCCGACAGTCTGTTGGCCGGTGTTCTTCTTTCAATCGAGTTCGCCCGACTTCGGTGCCCGACTTGCTCGCCCGGCGGGGAGAAAGGCCGGCAAAGAAGCAACAGCGTTCAATGGCGGGGGGGACGAGCCCGCGGCAATTTCTTCGCAAACAGGGAACGATATCTCGAGCGACTCTGCCGTAGAATCCCGGCATCACACGATCAGAGTGACAGATCACAAGCACAGAGCTACAATATCGAGATTGGTCTGCGCCAGCAGCTTTGGCGAAGAAGGCAGTTCACTCACAAGTAGTTGCCCCGCTCACAAGAGCCGGCTGAGTCCACCGGGCGGTAGAGTGAAGCGAGCCGATATCCGGCATCATCATATGAAACGTCATTCTACTGCCGGCATCGCTCCTCTTGCAACGACGGCAGGAGAACGAAGAGCGAGCAGGAGCGAGTATATTATGTCGCAGCCTTATCGCAAACAACGGTGGAGCTTTCCAAGAAAGTCAAGACACACAATAATTTATATCGTGCGCAGCGGCGACTCTCGCTCGCTTCCCATCGGGTTTCTGGTTCGATGCCGATGAATGGAATTCTTTCGAGAAACGGCGGCGGCCACCGCACCGAGAAATAGAGCCCAGCCCCCTGGATTGTGTGATGGGAAGGAGAAGAACCGGAGGATGGGAACAGCGACGTCGGCGTCGCGTCGTTGCGCACTGTCCTCATTCCTCATGCAGACATAAATAGCTCGAATCTTCGGTGAATCGGGATCGAAGGAAACCAGGCACGCAGGTAGAAGCAGAGGAAGCCCCTCGCCGTGGGCTTGGAGGAGGGCACGAATCGCCGGAACCGATGCGAGGGTCAGCGCGAGGTCGGCGTAGGTGGGGCTGAGGCCAATTTGCATCGGAACAGCCTCTTTTATTCGAATTGCTTATTTAATATTCTGGGGGATATTGTTCGCTCGCGGGAGAAACGAATTCGGAAACGAACGAGGAGCGGGAGCGCCTGGGCAAAGCGGCGAGGCAATCGCCCCGGGTCAGAAATGGAATTCGCAGGATTCTAACAAGCCGATAGGAAGGCGCTCGGTCCGAGGATCGGTGGGTCGGCGGGCGGGCCGAGGTAGCGGGCGGGTGTGCGGAGCACCGAACTCGAGCGAGCCGGCGGGCAAGTCGGATACGGGGGCTGGAGGATTTGGCGCCAAGCGGCGGACGAACGCCAGCAAGTGAACTTTGCGAAGGGGTTACTACTTCGCAGTTAAAAGCCTCTGGCGATTCGGTTTCGGGTTTGCCGAACGAGCGGTCCGGATTCCAGCGCACAAATCAAAAGGACCACCAATGAGTAGGTAGTCGGAGGTTGATCATAACAGGAAACCGTAAACATTTTCGAGCTCCTGATCTCGACCCTCCAAATCCACTAGATATTGCTTGCATCGGGGGGTTTCGCGAACGAGTTCCCTTCCAAAGCCTTCAGACGTGATTTTCAAGAACTCTGTCGGAGGAATAGGAGGGAGGCTCTCACCAGAAATTCTCAAAGGGCTGTCAAATCCCTCTCGCATCTAAAAGAACGATGGGCTGGCTGCCATGCGTGCGATGTGACGAACGATTCGAGTTGCTGAAAGAGCTTTCGCCCTACATGAGTCTCGAACGATGATTTCAAAGAGTGAAATTCGAGATGACGCTCACGTCGAGGACGAACTCCGTCCGTGAACTTGATACGTGTATTTGGGCTTGTTTCGAACAGCGCCCTCCTGGAATTGCTCTGATTCCAGACGTCCACGGGTGATGCTAAGAAAAGGGCTGTCCGGGAAGATCGGGAGCTCTCCCGTGTTCTTTTTCGGCTCTTGGGCGATCCACTCAAATCGGCGATTTGACAAGATGCATCCCACTGTATATTTTTCCCGCGAGCATTGCAACTTCTTCTTCCTGCAACTTCCCGACAACTTCCTTCGAATAGTGGGTGCTCGTCGGTATCGGGATCCTCTTCCACGGTCTCCTATTTCATTCTAGGAAGTATCTGTCAAGCGATCGTCATACAGCGGCAACTTTCTCTCCCTGTCTCTCTTGGGAAAATAAACGAGAAGGCGAAGGAAGCTTTCGCAGAGAGGGAAGCACCATGAATCAATAGCGGCCGAACGAGCATCGAGGAAACGACGCGTGACGGCGTGATGTCTCTCAGGCTGTCCATCTGCTAAGTGTCGGTCATCAAGTCCGATCATCTGTCCGTTCGCGGATCATAGTAGATTTTTCCGTGGAGCAGCGCTCAGTGCTCCGTCCCGAAACGGAAGAGGACTGACCGGCAAGACCGAGATTAGTCCGGCCTGCGGGCCGTCCAACCACGAAAGGGATTTCGCTCGCTTTCGAAAATTCCTCTTTGCTTTCATTCTGCTTGTCGAGCTCGTTCGGCGCTATGTTCGGTCTGGTCGTCGTGGTGGCGGACGTCGTTGTATATCCGACAAAGCTGGATGAGTGAAAAAGCTTTGCTTTTACAACGTCGCAGCTTTGCGTGTCCGTCGCGTCGGAGGCTTGAATGCCGACTCGGGTGCGAAGGCACGTGGACACCGGAAGCTAAATTGACGAATGGAACAGAAGAAGCCGTCCCGAGTTGTTTCGAGAGGTTTCCCTCTTTCTCCGTTGAGGTTCCTATCCGACGCGGCTTTTTCCCGTCATCTCCCTGTCTGTCTTTCACCGTCGCCGTGACTTCTTCCACCGTCTATCCATCCGAGCCCCCGCTGGACGATCGCTCGGTCGTTCGATCCTTTGGTCGGCTTCTCGTCTTTCGTTAATGATCTATACGAACGGGGGAACAAGGAGCGGCCGCTGCACCGGCGGGAACAGGAGAAAGGGAAGGAAGGCCGGTGGGCCGGATGGTTGCCGGCTCCTTCTTCTTCTTTTTTTTCGGTTTCCAATCATCATGCGGCCTTCCGTCTCATCTGCGGCCCTCCGTCCTCCTGGAGCTTTTCCCTTATCTCCCTCTTCCTTTAATCTCCTTTCCCTCCGCGTGCGCCTCTTCGGCTTTCTTCTCTCAGAGTCCATCGAACAATCCGGGCGTCTGCGAACAGGCTTTGGACCAGCGGGGGAAGCAACTGCAGAGCAAGAGAAAGAAGATCAGAAGATACGATCGGATAGTGAGTACGTCTGGCGACTGTACTTCTCCTCCGGTTCCGTCTGATTCGCTCTTCGGCTCCGCTACCATTCACCTGCCTGCTGTGCCTCTCCAGTCGGTCGGTCGGTCGGTCGTCCGCTCGGTCGATTCCGTACGCTGCGACGTCTTTCCTCCCCCCCCCCGATTTCCTGGGGGGACTCCCCGTGACGAAATTCCTTACGGGGACTTTTTCTCACCCGCTGGCCCTGGAAAATACGAGAAGACACGCGATGCGGGACACATCATGGCCAGGAAATTGGAGTGAAGATGGAATCTGCGCGATTCATTCGAGAAATTCAAGCTCAGCAGACGGAGTGTATTTGGGATGTGGAACCATGGGAAAGGAAGCCCGCCGTCGAGCTTCTCCGAGAGTCGTCGTACTTCGTTGACAAAATCAGTCGATATCGGTATTGACTTTTTTTCCGAACTTGGAAGACTGGCTTACACACGAAGCGATGCACAGAGGGCTACGACGTCCGAGGGAGACGGAAAAGAAAACTTCGAGCACCGCCCCCGTCAACGATAAGTGGACCTGATGAAATTCAATCAATCCTCCGTATGCACTCTCCATCAACAGAAGACAGAGGGCTCCTCGAGGCCCGGAGGCGGAGCGGACTCCTCGTTAGTCGGAGAGTTTTGATAATAATCAATGCTCGTCCTAGCAGATCGGTCTGGCGACAAGCCCTGACGGGGGATCCGCTGGAGGGAAATTCGAGGGGGGAGACGCTGGGGGCTTCGAGCCAGAACGAGTTCTGTCAAAAAAATGAAGGTGGAAGAGATTCGTGTCCGAGCTGTGTCCCGTGAGCCTGCGAGCAAGGGACATTCAGGAGGGCAAGCCTGGGCCGAGGGTGGGTGTATGAAAGGCAGTAGAGTACGCGAGCCCCGTAGCCGCTGTGGTCATAAACTCTAATGCCACCGGCCACACGAGGCTTTCCAGGCCTCTGATGGCGGAGGAAAGATCGAGGAACAACGAGAAGCTGGGATCGTTCGTCTAGGTACTTACTGCTTTCGTTGCTGCTGCTGTAACCCCTGTTGAAAGGGCAGCGACGGAGAGAAAGTGTGAGGTGGTACACTTCAGGATAGGAGAGTAATAGGATGGACTCCTTGTGCTCGGGGTGGAACCTGAGCGAAAACAGGGCTTGGCAGAAGGGATGCAGATAGGGTTCGAGAGGCAAGGGAGACGGGGGGGGGGGGGTTCAGAATGGGAGGGAGGACGCGAGGGACGAAGAGGACGAGAGGGTCAGTGAATAGCCCTGGAGGGCAAAGCGAGCCTCGCGAAGAGCTACGCCGCTGTTAAAATCTCGCGACGTGCAGAGACCAGCTGGTGGCTGTGCGGTGCAAACAAACCTGTTGTCGGTGCTGCCGCCGCCGCCGCGTCGTCATCGTCAGGTGCAGCTGCGGCAGCAGTGAAAAGTAGGCAGGGTAGAGTTGGCCATCCATCTTAGCTGCAACGTTGATCCTAACTTGTGCTATCCTTCGTTCCTTTACAGGTGAGTAGCGGCAGAAGTCTGCAGCGGATGAGCAAATGAACAAATGGATTCAACGGGAAACGAACGAACCCACGTGCGAAAGGATGGATGCTTGGATTGATGGAGGAATGAATGAATGACGACCCATCGACTCAAGGCTCGATTGCTGGGACGGCTGTCGTCCAATATCTCGTCCGTTGGTGGAGCGATTCTACCACAAGGCCGCCGAGTTGCCTACCGACGGTACATTGAGTGACTATGTGAGCTGGCAAACGAACGAAGGGCTGACGGAGGAATAAACGGACGCACGGACGGTTCGACGGACCGAACGAACGTCGGACCGGAGAACGGACGAGTGAACGAAACTCCGCAAGTAGGCAAAGCGTGTCGGGTAGAGCGAGGCTGGTATGTAGGCGAACGAGAGCAAGACAAGACGAAGGAGCAAGGCGAAACGCCAAGCAACTGGATGGTGATCGACAACACGCAATCACTGCGCGAAGCCGCCCTCCGGCGAACAACCGACGTTGAGAGCAAAGCGTTCGTTTCTTCCTCGGTCGATCTGTCCGTCGGTCGGTCGGCCGGTGGGTGAATCTCCTCGTGTGCTGGCCATTCAGCTCGTTGATTGGTTCCGCACGCACGATTCGGCTGCGAAGTTGTTTCCTCGCTTCGATTTCGCTCACATCCGCGTTCCTCGAAGCCCCGCGGCCGTTGGATCTCCGTCTATTCACCGGAAAGCCAGATTTGCTCCCATCCAGAACGTCAGCGCCTGCTTGGATCCCATCCAGGAAGCAGAAGAGCCGTTCCCAATCAGTTCCTTCGAATAGAAGCTCGAGAGGAGAACTCCAAGTCGCTTCTGGATAATCGGCAGCCCGAACCAGCTCCCAGGGACCGGCTGTTCCTAAATTCTCAACGAGAGTGTCCTCTGAAATAAGGGAGACAAGGTCCCCGGAGCCCGAGACTATTTTCTGTATGTTTGCTCCCCGAGAACGAGTCCTCATAATGATGACAAGCGACGCTCCCGGAAACATATCTCAGGAAGTTGCTCCAGGGCTCTGTATTTCAGAGCGTTGCCATGTAGTCTAGCGCCGCCGCTTGCGTTCTTTCTGCCTCTGTGACGGCTCTCTCGTTCGTTTGATTGTTTGCTTCGTCCATGGTTCGAACCCCCGGCCGACTCTTTGCTGACAAAGTATTTACTTGGCTTCAATTCCCGTCCCTGGTCCCCTGGCTCCGGTGCCCTCATCCGACGTTCTTCGGCTACCGGGAAGCTGAGCGGCGGAAAACATGTCCTCCTCTTTTATTTCGCGAAAAAGCTAGCTTTCTGCATCGGTCGGTAGGCCCGCGCGAAGTCTGAGCTAGCTAGCTGCCGGCGGGCGGTCAGCGACATATTTACGGATGTCCGTCAGCTAGAGCTATGGTGGCCCGGTCGAGTTTCCACTTGCTTCGGGGGATGGAGAGGAACGAGAAATGACTTGTGGAAGATGCGGAAATGGCTTCAGATATTTCATGAACTCAGCCGAGTCAGCGAACAGAAACCTCAACAGCCTACATTACTCCGGAGCAGACGAAAGAGTCCGCCGAGCAACAAATAAGCTCGAATTCCTTCCTTCCTGAGCACTCTGCATATTTTATGTATGTAAGTCGTACCATGAACGATACACGACACCGGACCCAGAAAAAAAGGAGGCCGGGGAACGCGCGGAAGATGCGATGGCGAGCAGGACTCTCCCCGGAAAAATAAACCTTACGACGATGCTCGCTTACTCGTTTGCCGTGCTCACCGTGCACCTATCTGTCTCGTCGTGCTCCCGAATTCCTTTTCCCTTGCCGCGGCAGCGACCGAGCGACTTGACGGAGCGACCACGGAAGCGACTACGGTAGCGGCGGAAGGCAACTCTTACTCTTCATTTCTCACTTGGAAAGTAGCAATTGGCTGTTTGAGTGGATGAGGGAGTGGTTGCCGGGTCTCTGCTCGAGTGCCACCATGTCTTTGTTATGCGAATTCGAGGAGACGCCGGGGGCGTCTACGTCCGAATACTTGGCTCACTGACTGCGGTTTCTCCTCACATCGGCCGCGTCGCTGCCGCCATCGCTGTCGACGGCTTCTTTCGTTCGCGCGCTTGCCCGCTCGCTTTCCCGTCCGTTCGCTCCCTGGTTCTCCGGTGGCTTTGTTCATTCCTTCGTTGACATCCTCCTGAACTTCGCAGAGTAAAGAATTGAGGAAGAGGAGACGACGCCACTTCAATTTTATCAGTGTACGCGCCAGTGCACAGCCGGGACGCCGCGCGGCCCGTCCGCCTGCCCTCCTGTGCCCTCAACTCTGTTCTGACTGCCTCTCGCTCGCGTTCCCCCCACACGAAGCGGAAGGCTCGAGACCCTTCAGTTAGACCTGCCGATCAGATCTCCTTGCTTCAACGAAATATACATCGATGATGATTGACTCAATTTATCATGCGTCAATCCTGTAAAAAGTGTTTTCCCCGTCCTTTGAGTTCTCCCCCGGATCAGGGAAAATACGGTCGAGTACGATCCCGGTTCCCTTCTCTCTCGAGCGGGCGCAGAGAGGGAAAACAATTCCATTCTGATCTTGGCCTGAGAAGCTGTGATCCTTGTGTGTAATCCCGGCCCTTGGCGTAAGGTGTGTCGAACAAATTTTGAGTCCAGGACTGAGAAAGAATCTGCCAATCTCCTGAACCACCTTTTTCACTAAATCTGCGCCGCTGCCGCCGCCGCCGACGTCGTCGTCCCGACAACCCCGTAAGCCTTCGTTTCCCTCCGCATTCACGATAAACTGCTGGTGGTGGTGGTGGTGAGGTTGGTCGGTTCAGAGAGACGCGGCACTCCTTTCATTGTCGCTTTATCTTTTTTCCTGTCGATCGCCCCACCGCAACCTGAGTCTTTTGAGAAGCGCTCGGAGTCGGAGCGGAAGTTCAAGTAAAGGCTTTATTGCGTCTTCTCCCCGCGTCGTCAACGCTCCCTATCCGGGCGGGAGATCTTCTGCTTAAAGCATTCGCTATTAACCTTGTTCCCAACCTCTGGGATTCCTCAACCCCTCGCAGCCTTCGGTGTTCCGCTTGCGGCTGTCCCCTTCCTTTGCGACGATTTCCTCTTCTCTCCCCGGCGACTTCTCGGCGGGGGAGACAATGAGATTCTTTGACCAGTCAGCTGGATCGACGGAGGAAACATCCTTGGAAGCGAAAACAAGCCACTCCGAGGGCCCCTCGAGCGAAATAGGGAGAGCTCGCCCGGACAGCCACCGTCGGAAGACAAGATACTTCGAGCATGGGGGGGATATTCAATTCACTGGACGAACGCCGAATGGAAAACATGGCGAATACCGGGCAGCCGCCTGGTGTTGCCAGCTGCATTGCCGGCTTTGAGCTCCTTCGAGCGAGCGAGCGAGCGTTCGATCGCCCCTCCGGTCGACGGCGTCTTCGTCCCGTCCGATTTTCCAACAGTTGGTTGCCCGCTGTCGCTCATACACCAAGAACACCAGAGCTAGGGGCGGGAGATACAGCGAATCCTTCTTCTAAAAAGCATCACGCTCCGAGAGATCCACTGAGCTTCACGTTCGGCTATCGTTCCATCGAGTGAGAATGACGACGACGGCGTCGTCACGATGACGATAGGATCGTGTTATCTTGATACCTTACGTGACACAATTTCGTCCTATCAGAAGTTTGTGACACCTAGCAGAGAAGTGCTCTGTCGTTCGGTCTCTTAATCTAAGAGCTGAGTTCTTTCGCGACTTCCTTTGACGTCGTCAGGCCCCGACTGAATGCTTGTCGAAATTGGGCTGCACGTATCTCCTGACGCGGTTTTGTGTCTGCTCTCGTGAAAATCGAGGGAAGTATCATGCGTTGAGCCTGGCTGAGGCCTCACTGCGTATCTTATGACGGATAGGAAAAAAAGAGTGATCTCTCAGAGCCGATGAATGAATGGAATCGGGGGGGGGGGGAGAGCCAGGGGGACTCACCGTCCTCATGGCGTTCGATGCGCGTTTGTCATTCCGACGATACGTGCTGCTCATGCGCGCGCGACTGCTGAGCAACATCGCGGGGCCCTCTGAGGATCGGCCTCCGCTAGCCGGACTCCTGCAGCCGATAGCTGGAGCTCGCGACAAAGACATGATCCAACGAGGGGTGTCAGCTCCCGCCCTGGCTGCCGTGGACCGGATGATCGGCGATCCGGGTCTTGGAATGTTCTTCCCTCGACGCTCATTAATCTCCACTCGTTCATTCTCGAGCCCTGACACCGGCATCGCCATGGTCGAGCCCGTCGTCACGGCAGCAACGGCGGGACGGAACTCGCATATCATTTTTAAAGGGTTGCGGCGAAGATCCCAGAAACTTGCGCAACAGTGCACTTCCAAGTAAAGCATCATTTACGCCGAGATATCTCTTCGCTCGCCTCGTGGATAAGTCGTGCATGACGATGGCCTTCCGACGTACGGTTTGGGAATGAATATCCATGAAGGTACGGTGGAAAAGAGTGCGAGTCTCCTCAGTCAGATCGATAGCTATGCCGTCGACGAACGAGCTCAAGAAGATCAGCCATTGCCGTCAGATGCGTGGCACGCTCGACCCTTCGCGTGACCGACAGAGCGACTGCCTTGCCTGCGAACAGCTATCTTTTCTACCGATTCGTCGGATAATACAGACTGAGAATCGTTGTGACCACTGCTGTAGGTGGCTGTCTCGAGGTTTGTCAGGTATAGCGACGACGCGATGCTGTCGTGGGGAAAAAACTGAAAAAAAACGCTTATTAGAGCGGATCGTCGTCGTAGTTCGAAAGTGTCCGGAACATTGGAGGTCAAGAGCCGGATCGACGGGAAGAGTCCGTTTTTCGTGAATCGGGACGAGGCGTGCCGTGGATCGCCGTAGTCGACAGATCCGGCCTCGCGTCCCGTCCTTTTACGTTCGACAACTTTATACTCTCCGCTCCCTCGACAGTCTGGATCTCAGAGGTTGACGAAAACGACGGGCCAGTGTCGAACGGCGCGGCGTGGGTATCTCCTTGTCGTCGTCTCGAATAAGCGGAGCTGATTCCGATTCGAGAGAGCGATGGAATCGACTGACTCAGGAAAACAGCAGCTCGATTGGCGGCGAAATCAATGCCACAGCTATTGTTGTGATCCGCAGGAATTTCGGGAGAGATATGATCGCACCATTTTCCCGTTTTTCGGGACGATAGGGAGCGTAATCCCAAGCACTCGATCAGAAGCCGCAAAAATAGAAACTTTTTCTCTCTCGACTTTTGCTTTCACTCAGGTTCCCGGTGCTGCTTGCGACGCGGCGTCAAGGGAAAAACGTTCATTCCCGCGCTTCACATGGGAACTTGAGGCGTTGCTTGAATGCAGACTCGCAGAGGAGCGGGTGGAGAAATCGTCGCAAGCTTCTTCTCTTTTTTTCCGTCTCCCTTTCGCTCGCTCGCTAGCGCGCTCGTTGACGTCCGTCTCAAAACTTACTCGATCCATCTTACTCGTGTTTCGCTCGGCTCGTATGCCTTTCTCTTCTGCTGCGTCGGTTCTCTCGGTTGCGTCGAGACTCCTCCTCGAGAATAGCCGCCACCGTCGCCGCCGCCGGCAAGGCTTTGCGCAGCCCGCTTAAAATGAAGGACCTCGATGGAATAGTCAGCGATGCTTATTCCTCCGGCTAAAGCGGCCAGCGAGGCATCATCGCGACTCCCAGGGACGTGAAAGAGGTTCGGCAGGGGGAGGAACAAGGGAGCGAGGGAGGGGTTAGGAAAGAGCACGGAAGAGAGGGTTTTGGTAATCTGACCTCTGTCAAAATGGCCTGTTCTTATTTCTCGTCATTATGATGATGATCCGGCCGCTTGCTCACTCTTCCTCCTCTCGCGCGTCGTGCGCTCGTTCATAGCGTGCTCGTTTCCCGGTGGGAAAAGTCGACTTTTCCCGCTTCCATTTTGCAGTCAGAGCTGCATCTACGCTTGCTTGTCCTCCCGATCCGGGATCCGCCGATTTGCTCGTGATCTTTTTCCGAACCCGGACTTGCGGGCACGGCCGACCCCACCGAAAATCAAAGATCGAAAGTTTTTCGATCGAATGAGTCCGGGCCGTTTCTCCAACGGACCCCAGTCGGATGCTCAGGTTCCTCGAAGACCACTCCAGTCTCTCGCTCTCCTCACTACGGGGACGTCGCTCGGCGGCCGATTGCAGAATGCGCCGGAGGCTGCGAATCGGATAGACAAAGTAATTTAGGTTGAGTCATTATTCCCTGGACTTCAGATCGAAGTCGGACCCTATGTGTTCCCGGCCCTGCACCGGCTAGCGATTTTAATCACCTATGGTGGAGGACTGCGACGAGTACCCCCCATGTGTCAATGTGTTGGAGTCCCTAACAGACCGTCTAACCGACTTGCCGTCCGACCGAAGGTTCTGAGGGACGCAATAACGGCCGTGGAGGGAAGAAGGAGGGATCGCTTGATCGCTCGTCCCGGTCGCAAAGTCATTAAAAACCTAATGACAGGAGAAACACCTACTAGCATCAGGCTTCATCCGTCCGATGCTTGCTCTGTGAGCTTGGTTAGTCGAACGCTCGCTTGCATATGATAGTCTCGCCTTTCACTGACTCGTGAGTCGCTTCCACTTAGATGTCAACGAGCCTGGGCCCGCTGGCCGGCGGCCGCCCGATCGACCGACCGACTGAATGAATATTCGTTTTAGTTTCTATGACAAACTTCGGCGAGCCGGAATGACTTAATTAGAATAATAAGCTCGGCCTGTATTGGCAGCCGCTTATATGGTTATCATCAGCATATACAAACTGCTGAAGATGCGAGGACGGTTAGCGACAGAGTCGCCCAAGAGCGACGTCGACGATGATCACGATCGAGGCCGATAGGCGGAGAAAGACGACGAGCAGGCTGGCGAGAGCGGAGGGCACATCCGAGAGGAGCGTGACGTGGGGGCGCTAGTTCGGGTCAGATTCAGAGAAAAATTGATCAGAAATATCGGGTGGAACGCGAGGCCCAAAGTGGCAAGAAAAAATATTGGCGTGGGCAGGGGAAAGAAATTGAGAGAGGAAAAGCGTGGGAGTGGGAAGGTTGAGACTCCTCCGAGCGTTAGGCGAAAATGGGTTCTTTTCCTGACTTTCTAATTAGGAATGAACAACTCTCCGAAGTGGAGGTGTGGTATATACGTGGCTATAGCCAAATGAGTGATGCTGCGCTCCGCCCAAAAAGACGGCAAACGAGACCTGGCGTAATCTATGCGACGCAATACCTCGCCCGGGGAGCCATGGTAGGTAAGTCGCGGAGCACCGCGGTGGAATAACTCCGTCTACCGAGCGAGGGGCTCGATAGAGAAACACTGAGCGGGCGAAGGAGTAACGAGCGGGAAAACGAGAGCAGGTAGGAATAGCGACGTCCTTATCTGCAACGTGCTGTCTCAAATGATAGTGTGCCGATGATGGACGGCAATGCTTCGGCAACAGGTTCATACCGGGACTTCACGGTTAGGCAGCAAACGGGAAAACGCACCTCAGAGGTTTTCCCTCCGCCCTCCGCCACTGGTTCCTTGGGCGAGAGTGGAGCTCCGCGACGATCGTCGCGCTACCGCGAGTAGGCCATTTACCAGCCGTTGAGTTCAAAGATGAAGGGCGCGAAGGATACAGAATGCGTAAGGGGGAGGATCAACGGCACCGTTGGAATGGATAGAGCTTGAAAGTGCGGGAACGACGACGAGCAGCGAAGGAACAAGAGGATGGATAAGGATGAGCGGTGGTTCGGGAATCGGAAGGGAACACACAGCGAGGGGAGCGTGCGAGAAGAATTGAAATGAAAGCAGCTGCTCCGATGCAGGGTGGCAGAACGTGTATGCGTCGAGGAGGAGATCAAAGGGAGAGAAGTGTCCGCCTAAAGGATATTTGTGGGAGAAAGTCAGGGTGCGGAAGTGGAGAGAGACGGGGTTATTTTTCAGCATGATTAAATCATTTCTCAGAAGGAAGGGGGAAGTCGGCGGATAAAACCCACCAAGAGAAGTGAGGAAAAAATCAGCAATGAGAAGAGATTCTTCGAGAGAGTTCCTGCTCCATTTTTGACCGGTGGTTGCCTGTCTTCCAAGGCGCCGGCTATTCGCCCGTTCGCACGGCCCATTGGTCAGAGAGCTGGACGACCTCACAGCCGCATATATATATATGTGAGGTAGGAAGCACAGGAAGCTTCCGGAGCAACAGTCGTCGCCGGGGTCTAAGAGACTGCAGAAAAGCTGAATTCTCGACGGGAGGGCGAGGAGACGAAAAATGGACAAATGCCGCGGATGAATCACGTTGGGATGAAGGAACGATGAAGATGAGTCGATGATTCCCACCCCTGGAAGTTGAACTCCGATAGAGGCTCACGACACGTCACCAAAAAAGGTGCAACTTACTCGCGGAGGTTCGGAGCAGCGAAGGCGGAGAACAAGCGAAAAGTTTGAGAATCATCCGCCTTGCCGTATTTGCTTTCTACCGAGTCGTCAAGTGTTGGAACAACAGACAACGAGGAGGAAGTTGGTTGCGTCGCCGTTCGCTCGTCGCTTGGTTCGTTTGGCAGCTGTGCAAACTTGCAACTTGTCTAGACTTTCGACGCGGTAATTGTACACACAGCAGACTCAGAGCGAACTAAAGCTTCACAAGTCATTGCGAGAGAGTGAACACCACCTCAAGACTGGAGAGGTGACGTAGGTCTGTCGGCTCAGAGCAACAAATCTCGCGGCACTGCGCTGCAGGAGGGGCCGATAGCAAACTCTGCCTTTCTGCACCAGATCACCTACCTGCTTACTTTCTTCGAAGTATCGCTGAAGATGTCGGCCCCAGGAGGTTTCATTTTACGAGCCTCGGTCTACACGACTCACTCGCTTAAGTATCCTCATGAACAAGGAGACCTGGTCGGATGGACGATTCCAGAAGGGAGCCGACCGAGATCCTCGGGTTTCTACACTCCACCTCATCGCTTCGATATTCTTGGCGAGAGTTCGATGCTCCACTCCACGAAACATCGTCTAATCCCGATTTCTCTATAAGACCTCCAAGTATTCCTATCGATTCTGAATGCCTCTGCGGACAAATCCATAAGGCACTAGTCTTGCCTGAGAGAAACTGCATATCGGGGAAACGTAAAAACGTGCTGCCAGCCAGTGGTCCGAATATTGATGGTCCCGTATGATCAGAGAATCTGCTGATAAACGTTCGATTCAGCCGTTCACGGGTCGGGTACGAGAAAAAACCAGAGACATCCGAGAATAGCACCGCTTCCAAACACGCATTCCGAACTCGTATTTTCCCGGCATTCCATTTCTTGAACTTAGATTGTATTCACCAACAATGGCTTCCTCTCGCTGAAAGTTGGGAAAACTCGGTGGAAACAAATTGTTGAAATTTCAGCCGCACAATCACGCTCTGCTCGAAACATATCGAGCCTGGGGGAACCTGGCCAGCTTCAAACACCGCCAAGCGGTCTGCCGACAGAGAACGTTTCAGAAAAGGAGCCAGCATCTCGTAGGAGCTCCTGACTTCGTGTTCCCTGCACCTGCCTTTGCCTTCGTTAAACTCCCCCCGCCCCACGGTGGAAACGAGTTTCGCTGGTGCGGAAGCGGACGGAGGAGCCAGCTTTTTGCGCTTATTAAGCCCGTCGACGGAATTATTGCCCGGAGGGAAGGAACACTAGTGATGTGCTGAGAATGGGAGGCAGGGCACCACGTCCGTTGAAGAGCGGGAACTCGGCGGGGAAGGGACGCGGGAGCCACGGACCGGTCGCTTTCTGCTTGCCGTGATGTGGATACAAGCTGCCGATTATGATTGAAGTTCGGAGGAATTTTGAACGCGATTCTCCGACTGAGAAACGGAACGGAGAAGGGGGAAGTGGAAAGGGGGGGGGCGGGAATGATAAAGATCACAGCTCTCACCAGAGCTTCTATTGAGCATATGTCAGCCACGACGGACGGCCCGGCGTTCGATGATCGGACATGCCCACGAAGAGCGATCGAATGAAAGACCTGCGGGGAAAGGTCTCGGATATGCTCGGGAGCGGCGACCTTGCAGCCCATCGTCGGCCGCGCGATCAACCGCGATGGCGGAGCTCTACAATGGCATTCGCCGAAATGACGCGGGAAGGAACGCACAGGAACTAACAAGAAAGGATGAGCAGAGCCGGGAGGGGAAGTCGAGTGAGTAAAGAAAGAGTGACTGACTGAGCACAAGTCTAATCTCGGGGAGATGGCAGTCATGAATCCGAGACGCTGTTCTTGCCTCCGCTGCGTCTTCATGCTCTCCCGCCGACGGTTCCAACTCAGATCTGGCGAGCGGAATTTTTCTTTTTCACGCGCGCGCGCTCCGCGTCGTTATACGTTCGTGAGATGAGCGTAGCTCGGCGTTTGGCTGCTCGGATAGACTTGCTCGCTCCCTCGAATACGAAACGAGATTCTTCTTCTGGGCGTTTCTGAACGAAGGGTCATTGTCCTCAGCCATTGAGATTCCGGCAGTTAGCGGTGAGAGTCATGCTGCGCCCCGCGTTTCGTTCCGTGACGACTCATTTTCCATGAGCTTTATGGCGGCGTCCAGGACGGCAGCGAACCGTTTTCAGAGACTTACTCGTAGCCCCACTTCTCCTATGAATCCTGCTATCTTATCTCAGCAAGGATTCGAATGAATTGGGTACGTCAACCGATAACGGGAATCTGGTCTCGGGGGTTTCCATGAATCTGGAGAGATCCCGGCTTGCGTACGGAACAGCAGCTCACCGAAACACGTTGAGAGATATGTCAGTTTGAACGGAGGGAGCTTCGTCATCTGAGATCGGGGGGATCGGAACCTGGGATGGACCGACAGGAAAACCGACTGAATGAGTTTCTCCCTCCATCAAAGTCCACCGAGGCTCCGGCTGAGGGAGGCGGGGGAGCGGGATCCCGTTTCTGCTCAGAGTGGGCTAACCGGCAGATAAAGGGGGAACGGAGCGAGGAACGCGGTGACTAAAAGACGAGCATGCGGATCCGCACGATGGGACCGACCGACGTAACGGTCCGCCCGCAAGCCAACCAACTAGCCAGCCGGCGAGTTCATCAAGGCTGAGGTCCTGATGAATTGCCGTCCTGATTATATTCATTTGCGCTTGAAGCTGCGTCAGTAAGTCAGTCAGTGAGTTCGTCCAGCCGCCGAAGAACGGAGTGTCAAATGCTCCTTTATCATTCCCGAGAAACTTCTTGTCTCGGAGTTTCACGCGGTACGCGTCTGCTCGTGTCGGTCACTGCGGCGTAGCTCAGGGAGCTCCGCGGCGCTTCGCAAATCTTTGAACTAAGCTCGAGCTTACGAAACTTGCGGAGTGGCGAGGCTTCCTCGTTGCGGCGACGTTCCCTCGGCTCCGGAGCGAGTATCACGGAGCATCCTTCTTCGAGGACGTATGAATGCAGATTGCGAATTTTCCGTGGCCGTCTAGTGATAATTCCTCGGACGCTGAGCGTAAATATTTCCATTGCGAGAATCAAATAAAAAGCTCCCCCGAATCGCGGCCGTCCCGAGCAGTGCTCGCGTTTAAGACCTAAGGAATTAGTCTGTTCCGCCTCTGGCATCGAGCGTAATCCGAGAGGATCCGATCATGCTTGAAATCTTTCACTTTCCGAGCGAGCATCAGCCGGGGAAAGCAGCGACGACCATAATAATAATAACATCGGACGTCGGGCCGGTCGCTCCGACACGCGGAAACGATGATTCTCGAATGGCGATGGCCGTACAATCTCGAATGTTTTTCGGAGCGGCCGCGTTGTTCGCTGGACGGAGCTGGGACTCCGCGTCAATTTACCGGCAACCACTAGCGTGCGACGTGGGAACATGCCGGAAAAAGAAAGCCCTGCAGTGAGAGGGAGCGGGCAAGAAGCGGCCGGGAGCGACATGAACGAAGTGTGTTCCGAAGCCGCATTCTTCCAACGGTCGTCGCCGTCGCAACAGCGGCTAATGGACAGACATCGACTTCGGGGCGAGCCGAGCAAGCGCTGATCGAGGAGTAGCTTCGGCGGTGGTCTGAGAACTGAATCGAAGGAAACACTTCGAGCGGAAACGCAGCTTTCTTAAGAGCCTGCTTCTCCACTCATTCCCATAATAATCGATCCGTCATAGGACCTTGGAATAAGTCGCTCGGGCTCAGCGTTTTGCGAATTGTCTCATCTGTTCCTCGGTCCGCCTGATTCGTTGCCCTGAGAAATTGTCTGACCCACCTGAGAGGGTTCAGCAGTGCGCGTTAAGAAGGAAATGTTCCGAGGAGCTACGGGCGGCGGGAGGGCTCGGTTCTGGTGGTCTAAGGCCACTGAATTTCAGGACCAACCGTGGGCATCAGCGGCGGCGCTGTCCTTGCGATGATGGTGTTCCAGTGGTCCTGGAAAAAGAAATGACGTTTGCGGTCGCTCCTTCTGAGGGAGCCCGCTACGACGACGGGGGAAGGCGGCGCGGCGGTGCCCGCGGAAGCGAACCAGCTGTTGCTGCGTCGTCGAAAAGAAACGAGCAAGAGGCTAGCACTCGATGTGACATCGGCGAATAAAATGCAAATTCGCTCAAATTTACTTTTTTTCTTTCCCTTTTCTGAATGTTCGATTCGTCCAGCAGTCGAAGACGGCTGCTGGCGCCAATCGTCCGTTCGACGGGCGGACGACCGTAGCGCCGGCTGAGATTTTCCGGCAGCGGACATTTTTTCGCTCGGGGAAACGTCGAAGACGCTGGAGTGGTTCCTCAACGGAAACACTCAAGGGGATTTCTGGTTTCTCACTCCACGTCGAACAGAAGTTTCCTTTTGACGAACAGAAGCCCCCCCAGGAGCACTTCGCTTACCTGAAACTTGGAGAGACGCGAACAAATCATGAGCTCGTCAGTATTGTGTGCGACCAGAGTGCCTACAACCCTTTCGAGTTCCGAGTCACTCACAGCCCTCTGAGCGGTGGATCGGTAGGTCGTGATGGCGGGGTTCGAATCCTCACATTCGGAGTCGGCCGACTCGGCCACTCAGTCTCCCAACATCACTCCCTCATCTTCGAGAGGAGGGAGCTCCTCCGGGGAGCATTGGGTTCCTTTGTCTCCGTCGCTTCGTTTTCTCTTCACTTGAAAAGTCACTCCGCTCTCCCCGAAACAAGCTTCCGCCGTCAAATCGGAGTGGGGCGGATTTCCTCCTAATGGGGGGAATCACTCCGCGCAGGATGGCGAGGAAAATATTTCAATCGAGGCAAACGGCTGAAAAAGTTGTAGTGAACGACGAGCGAGATGAGGGGGATTTGGTTGTCGACTCAATCGAGAAGTTCATTCAGTGCGTACCGTTATGGTACCCACCAACGCTCGTCGTCGCTCTCGCAAACGAGGCTCGCTCGAGAGGAGCAAAAGCTGATCCAGCGCTAGAAGTCAGGGAAAGTTTCCTTGTTTGGCTGCGCGATGGCGAAGGGTATGCGAGACGCAAAGCGAATGACGAAATGAACGTGAGGATAAGAGCAAACAGGGGTTGAAAGCTCAAGCATCCCAGCGGAACTCCTTGCGGGGATCTTCGATGAAGAGAATACTTCCTGCCGTCTCTGAGGTGCTTCCCAACTACTTGTGTAAGAAAGTCCGAGGAGCAGATGTACCCTAATAGATGGAAATCAAGATCGGCTAATGCGAATAAATTTTTCTAAATGGAAAAAAAAGGATCGGCTAATTCTTCATGCGGTCAGGATACTTTTGTCCCTCCCGGCACCCTGACGAAATACTTGTCAACAATGCTGGGAAATTCATCCCGACTCTTGCTTCTCCTCAAAGCTATTTTCCCCGCGTCGCACGGGAATTTCCATAGCTCACAACATTTCCCTATCTTTCCAGGATCGTCATTCGTTGGGTCTGAGTGGAAGCAGCGGCAACGGCTGCAGCCCCCTCGATAATCTGCGTTACCCTCTCGAACAACAACTCATGGAAATGATGAGGCCCTCAACAGGATCGGGAGCAGGGTCTAATGGTCCTGTTCAGGAGCACGCTCAGGACCACTATAAAGGTAAGACGACTCGAAGCGCACCCACGTCCAAACCCAATATCGTCATTGGGCGGATATCCGCGATCGGTCATCAGTCGGGCAAAAAGCACAGTTTCGAAAGAGGCTTTCGGATCGATAGGCAAAGTACATTTCATCCTCATATGGCGTTTTGAAGTTCGTTCGAACGAGGAGATCGAACGCTGTGGGAATTCCGAAGCGGGATTCAGTTCAAAATTCACGTGGATGGAGACGAGCGAGAGAGCGATGTGACCGTTGGATTATGCACCGCTGTCCCGAGCGGACTTGTGTGAAGCTTGCCGACTTTTACGGACAAGCTTTGATTGTCCGTGGGATTTGCCGGGTAATCCCCCCGCGATTGTGCGTTCGTGAGATGGCCAGCGGAGGGATGCAGTCGGAGGAACAAAAGGGACCGCGAGAGGAGCGATCGCTGTGGAAGCTTTCGCGGAAGGGAGAGGGGGTTGTTACGACAAGTTTTCGGCTGAGCTAGCAGCACTGCGCTTCAGAGTAATGGGTGTGAAGGAAGGGACGAGCGACCGGAGTGGATGTGGCAGGGCCAAGTAAATCGGTGCGGATGGAGCGTCCTCGTTTTTTCGTCTTGCCTCCACCGGTGATGGCGTGAACGGGTAGATCAGAGGAAACGTATCCGGATGTCATCCTTGTCGTTTGGGATGACCGTACCGACGCTGATGGAAACACGGGACCCATCGATATGCCAGTAGGACTTGCAAAACTCATGGCAGAGGCGGTATTCGGTGGTTCTAATCGTAGACAAGTAGCCGGGACATGAACCGCAGTTTTCACGTCCAGCTACGACGAGTAGCGCTCGATTAGCGTGTCTTGCTAAAATAGCTGCCACATGGCTAACCTGGTCAAGATGCTCCGTAGGCGGACGAGTGATCAAGCGACGAGCTCACTAAGCTCGTGACAAGCCACCGACAGAGCATGCTCCTCTAAAAGAGTCGGCCCAGATGTCTTGAAATCGGAACACACATGGCTCAACATTCCTCAGAACATGGAGAGCGCCGGGCTCGGCTGTTCATTGCGACGACATGATATGCCCCGATAGAAGGCTCGACCTTGAAAGTTGTTGCGTTGGACCCCCTACTTCTTCTTCTTCTCTCCATTCGCCTTCTCGAGAGCTGGGGGGATCTTGGTCCGGGAGCCCGCTCCTGGCGGCCTCCAGGCAATCTTGCTCTGACCCGGAACGCTACCTTACGAAACCGCGGGCTGCAACCCTTGCGTACAGACCGATTTCTCTTGCTCCATCATTTTCACTGCCGCTCGCTCGGTCCCTTCCCGGGCTTCTTCCGCTCGATACCAGATGCATCCGGCGACTCAGCATCTGGCGCGGAAAACACGTCGCGTAAGTATAAAACGTTTTAATACGCTTTCTCCATCCTGCGATCGATCTGGTTTGGATCCCCGCTTCCTTCGTCAGCGTCCAGGGACCAGATAGATCTCGGAGATAAGGGTCAGGAATGCCCTCTTTCGCATGACGTAATATATCGATTCTCTTGTGATTTCGCCGGGAGTTTGACATCATTGTTCTTCGCGCCGAACTCACCTCCGGGACGCAACTGAGGACATCGAGCCTTCGCGCTCTGTCCAGGTACTCCGATGCGCACAGCGATTGCTTGCGGAGCTCGGGGCCGCTCTTCGCAGAATATCATGTATCACAATCAGCTGTGGTGCTCTTCCAGGCAGCCGACGCAGCCTTGGTCCCCTCCACGGGGAGCCTTCAAAATTTCCCTAGTCTTAGCTGGAGTTCCCGAATCAAAAACTTCAGCTCGATGGGATACTAAGTGCCTACCCTCACATCATAGCACTGTTAGCGAGCGATCGCGGATGACGGAAAACCGTCGTGCATATTAAGAACGAACAGACACGCGCTCGCTACCACGCGATCGGCGGCCGCGCCTCCGCTCGCCCGCGACGTCGGGGTCGATCAGAAACCTAACTCTTCGAAGATGCACGCATCATCGGACGAACCTCGGAGTGGCCCCTCGATAGAAATCCTTCCCAGGGGAAGGAGTCGCGAGATTTCCGGCAGAGCTCTCGCGGCAAGACTTTTGGGGAAACAATTCTAGGTCTCGCGAGAAAGAGGAAAAACTGGAGGGGAACAGCGTGGGCTCGCCCTGTAACAACAAAAGTCTTGTGAAGCTTCTTCGACAGCGAGGGAATCGGGAAGCCGGAACGAAAGAACGGGGAAGAGCCCAGAGCGAATGTCCGCCATAGCGGAGCTTGCAGATGGCGAAAGCAAATGTGTAGCCCTGGAACTTGCGAGACGACGACGTGAGCTTGTCTGTCGTTCGGGGTTATGATGGCGACGGACTGCGGTTCGCAACCCGGAGATCATTTCCACGCTGTTGCTTTCCATCTCTTCCCTCCACGCCGCGGCGGTTCCTCGCTCGTCAAGGAGCTCGAACAATCCAACGCAGTGGTCGGCAGAAGTAAACGAACAGGACTCGCGGGATCGTGTTCGTTCCTTTGATGCTCCCTCCCGCCGTCATTGCGACGAGTATCCTTCTTGCTCACCGTCTGCCTTGTCGGATCCTTCAATATATCGGTAGGATATCCGGGAGCAGACAGGATGCCGAGAGTATTCAAGAGAGGGTCACTATACAGAGAGACGAACGCAATAGAGAGAGCAATAGACGGAGCAAGCAACGACCGAACGCAGCGACAGCAGCCAGCGGCAGCATCGAGACGGGCGGCAGGAGACGAGATGCCAACAGCTGTTCCTCGTATGAAAATCGCGATGCAGTTCCGTCGTCAGCGCAGCCTTGCTTGCTCGTTCGCTCACTCTCTCCCTCCCCATGTCGCTCATTCTACTTGCTATGCAGTGAACGACAACACAACGAACAACGACAACCGAACAGGGAGCCGCCACGACGCTACGATTGCAGTTTAGGTCTGCGTCGTCGTCGCCGGCGCGAGCGGGGGACTAGCGCAGGAGCGAGCAGCCGCGAGTTGCTCTCACTCAGCAGAGTGGTTCGGGTTTTCTTAATTTTTTTGCACTCTGCGATCCGGGTGTTCATGTCGTGGTCGTCCTTTACGCCGCCCCGCAGCAGCAGCAGTGCGCTTGCGTCACACTCAGCGTCCAGTTGCCTCATGGTTCCTTTCGGAGCCGACTGTCTTCGTTCGGATCTCGGGTCCCCGGGATCCTCTTTTCGGTATCGGAATCCTGTTGGGAACTTTCGGTGAGACGAACGGGCTCCGGTTCCTCGTAACTACCCTATTGCCAGAGCACTAGGAGATTTCTCCTCTACCTTCTCGAAGTATTCGGAGGGAGGAATACCTATGGCGAGGGATCGGCGGCTTGGGGCCGGGGGGGGGATCGGTAATGAGCTTGAGTCACGCTCACTGAACGGAGAATAATCTCGAAATTCTCGCAATTCCTCGCTCTCGAAGATCATCGGTGGCAACGCAAAGAGGATCTCAATACAGCCAAGTGCAAAGAAGTCGGAGGAGGACGTCTCCATCGTCGAAGCTTACGTTGTTCACCGTTTCGCGACTCGATGACGTCGTCGACGGTGCTGTCTCAGACTTTCGCCAGGAGCCCACCTCCTCTACGAATCGGGGAGCAACGAAGGAGCATAGAGGTCCAGGAGCGACGGGAATAAGGAGAACATACCTCTCAAGATCAAATTGGGACTCGAGAGAAGCGCTTCGAGCCACAACGGTGGCGTCGCCCGCAGCCGAGAGAGAAGCGAGAGGAGGGGAAGAACGAAATGTGAGAACGAACGATACTGTTTCCGAACGCATGGGAGGGAGACTGCAAGGAGCGTTGTTCGGGCGGGGACAGGAGGGCAGAGCAAATAGAGCATTGAGAAAAAGTAGGCACAGACAGCAGAAAGAGCCGACGCGAATGTGAATGATTGACATTTCGCACGAGTAGCAGAAGCCGGCACCAGCAGCAGCTGCAGAAAAACACCGACTTCATTAAACGACTCCGCTCTGTCGGAAGAATAGTCTCTACTCTTTTTCATTTGGTTTTTTGGTGAGGCTCGCACACTCCGTCGCCTCCTACAGGTGATTGATGGACGTTTTTAGCTTTCGCTTCTTCTGCTGTTCCATTGCTGCGTGGCGTCGTAGGTACGGCAGCGTGACGTCGCGAGATCTCGTCCCGGGCTCGATCTGCGCGGAGACGGTCAAGTTTTGATCGAGAATAGCGCTGCGGCCCAAATTACGGAGCAGAACGAGCGGCCGACTTCTCGGCAGGTTCAACCGGACGAGAAGGAACTACTGAAGAAATGAGGTTCGGTTCCGGCTGTTTCGGGGTCAGGGTAAGGTCGGATCGATCGACAGACGGAACGAGACTGATCGTAAACGGCATGGTCCCGTAGAGCGCCGTGCGCAGGGTTCTCGCTCGGCCTAGGTACCTATGTACCTAGTAGCCTGAGTTATCCATGTGGGCTTCTTATGCACCGGGCTCGGCTGCCGGTCGCTCCTCGTTGTTCTTCGCTATAAAATGTGGGTCCGGCGGCTCAGGTTATTAATTACAGGACCACGAATTAGCCTCCTGAATAAGGTAGCAGTCACTCGGCCGACCATCCGGTGCACAATTCGCCCGCCTGCCCGACGTCGTGCTCGTTGTCCATTCCGCGGGAGGCTCGGACTCCTCGCTCCTGGCCTTTCCTGAGCGTGGTTGTCGACATCCTTGTTTTCGCGGCTGTTGCACATGCAGTGCACGCTACGGTCAAAACATATCCCCGAAATGCTTAGTGATGTCGGACTGGTAGCGAGGTCGGGAAGAATCGGCGAACTTCGATCGCGCTCATGACCTCCGTCTGAAATACACTCGTTCGTCGCGCTTCGAAACTCCGGTAAGTCCTCCGAGGACCGACTGCTCAAGGTCTACGCTTCGCAAGAGTTGAAAAATTAGGGTTTTGAGTCTTCTAGAGCGCGACGTTTTTATGGAACCTCGACAGGGACGCCACGAGGAACAACGGATCAATTAGCTGATGATGGGCAGCAGACAGTTTGTCGTCTAGGCGGCATCACACGGGTCATAAGAGGAGCGCACACGCACCGTTCCCTTAATGCAGGTAGCACTACAGGTATGCCGCCACAGCTGTCGCGAGCATAAGTGAGGGCCGATGGTGTTGAATCCTTAGGAGTCCCTGATGATTGTGGCGCGCTCAGTCGAACAAGTTGTCGATCGTCAGGAGCGAAGAAGATCACGCAGCGGTCACCGATGGAAACGAGCTCGATTCACTTTATTTGACTCGGTTTAATTTTCGATTGCTCTCGGGAGCCTGTCCCCCCTCTTTCTGCTCTATCTGAGTCCCGTCGACACACATTTCGGCCCACACAGAGCCCGAATTCCTTCGGGTTCGTTCCTAAATGTTCTGTCGAATGTGAGGGCGAATGAAACATTGCTCAATCATCATCTCCCGGTCAAGGAACCGTAGTCGGCTATCCCATTAGTCATCGGAAGGCTCGAACGGCTGTAGAATGGACCAGGAATTCGACCACGGGATACAGCGACTCCATCGGAGCCGTAGAAACGCCTGCGTCCGGAGCGTTCGTACCGACGAGGCGAATAGAGCAATTATTCGAATTTTTCTTGCGACGAGCAAAACGGTTGGAAGGTCCCCAGAAGGCCTCATCGGAATCACGAATTACGTCGTCGCCAAACGCAGCTCGAATATAGCGAGATCGGAGGGGCGGGGAATTCCAGTAAATTCGTGTCACTCCCACCGCCGGAAACAGACTGACCAAGCGACCGAGTCGAGTACGCTAACTCGGTCAAAGCATCGCACAGCGTTTTTTTAAACGACTTCTGCGAGGATTCAGATATCCTCCATGAAGCTACGGATGCGACTCCGCGTCGCATGAAATACTCTCCGTCGGTGCGGGCTTGATTCAAGATGGAAGTTCATCTGCATCCACGGAGGGAGTTCGCCTCACCTGAACTCGGGAAACCGCAGCAGCTGCCTTGTTCCCCAGGCATGCTTGAGAGCACTCCTAGATTGCTTTTGACCGCAGCGAGCCCTCGTCAAGCTACACGCTCGTGTGCCTAGGCGAAGCTCGGCCCTACGAGAGCGAACCAACTTTTTTGTCGCTTCCCGCCCGGAAGCGAAAAACAGGTTATGCCTTCAGACGTCCGGACAGCTGTGCGCCCTTCCAAAGAGCTTCACGAACAGATGCTCAGGAGAGACGTGTCCGTCGTTTTGTCGGTTTTTGATTTCCCCGCGACACCGCCAGCGTCATAGACCTGACGAGTCCAGGTGGAGAATTTTCCTCGGTCGACAAAATGACGTTTGAGCGATCCGATTTCCGAAATCCTACCCGGGTAGCCGGAGAGCCTCCCGTCGACCTCTGTCGAGGATTATGCGTTCGCGAATGGCGGAGCGCGCCACTCCGGAATGCTATGATTCTCGAGTAGTCGCTTGAGCCTCGCTCCGGAGTCAGAATTCATCAGACGTCATGAGCGCCCTCCCTCCGTTGATTCTCTCCGACACTCCTCCGGAACGTCTACGTATTCAGAGGGACGTATATTTTATGTTTATGACCGAACGACGAATAGGCTACTGGACGTCCTCTCCTTCATCTTTTCACGGAATTCGGAGAAGTCCGCGCGTCGCTAGGGTGACCATTCCGGAGGAAGTCGTAAGAGGATTCTCGAAACTGAAGTCATGCTCCTGCAGCGGAAGAGTGAAGCCGGGAAGGGCCATCAAGGAAGTGAGTGCTGAAAGATAGATATCGCAAGGAGTGCGTCGATCAAAAAGGATGAATCTGTCGAGGTTTCAGCCGGGCGGGGGGTTCGCCCAGAGGAAACCCAGATATCAGTCGACAGATGAAGAATAGATCCAGCGAGGACATTTCTTCGGTCCGGACGCTCGTTCGGTGCTGTCGTTCCTTCCAGAAATGATCCGGAACGTCGAATCCATTTCAAACCTCACCGTCCCAAGAGCCCCGTGAACCGCCCTGATTCCTTCCGAGATGCTCAACGTCCATATTCAATGTTTTGACATGGCCACCACCCGAGATAGGAATTCGTTCCCTCGCGGGATGGTCTCGCTTGCTGAGAGTCCTCCTCCGAGAGATGACACACATGGGGCTGACGGTCTTCTAGAGTGGAGTGAATCATTCTCCATTGTCTCTCAGCCTGAGGGGACTGACTGAGACAAAGTTTAAAAGCTTCTGTTGCTTCAACTCACGCACTCGAGCCAGCGGAGCAGACGTTGGGGGCAATGAGTTCCACTGCTAGCTGCTATTCCGTCGCTGCCGGTTGCGGTGACCGCTTGAGCACTCAGACGCCCGACTTCCTCCCGCTCTTCTTCAACCGACGACGACACTGCTGGCGGTAACCCCTCGTCAGAAGATTTCCGCATGACGAACTCAAATCATAATTGTCTTGGGCCCTCCCGTCGTCCTCGGCGACAATGCGCGCGGGCAGGCGGATTGGCGGTCGGGGCGGCGGACTCAGGCTGAAAGAAATCCCTGCCTCGAAGGGCTCCGTCTAAAGAAGACCAAATCCAATCGAACCAACTGAAGCTCGCTCTACGAGTTGAGTTGCGAATCCCTTCCCGATCCGAGTCGTTGGGGGGAAAAATCCGACTGACTGAGAGTATTGGGTGCCCCGGCCCCCCGCCCTCTATCTCCCTGAACTGCCAAGCACTTCCCCGGATCTGCGAGCATACCGTTTTCCGTAAGTTCCGGCATCGAACCAGAGAGGGTTCATTACCATTCGCAAGAGATGAGGCTACTTATCCGGCACCGAGGAAGTGAACACAGCTGTTCCGGACCAGTCAGAAAACGTTCTAGTTCTCTGAGTCTACGATCCAAAGACTGGGGGATACGGTGTGGGAATGTGCCGCCCCCTCCCTTTCCATGGACATAGAAACTCATTACAGGTCAGAGCTGGAGCCTCAGCGGAGGGGAGGGAGAGAGCGGGGAAGCGAAGTCCGTCCAGATAGCGGAGGGGAGACTGAACCTGGGCGACGCGACGGCGATACAGGGCGAGTTCCGGTTGGTTTTCCTGCAAATTGACAGGTATTCCGCCTATCCATCGGCTTCATCTTTCGGTGAAAGAACTTGCGGGGGGGAGCTCTGGGGCGCGGAAGGGATCACGGCAGTGCTGGAGAGGAAAGGGAATTCCAGGAGAGACCGTTTCCCTAGCTCAGCTGCCGATGGTGGTGGTTCGTTTCCAGTGGGATTAACTCGACAGCGAAGGCACGGGACCGTTTAGGCTTTCCGTAGGCCCTCAGCTATCCTAATTAGGAGCCTTGCGCTGATCCCAGACCGTCGACTGGAGCTGGTACCGCCTGGGCTTGCACGTACCATCAGCTACTACGAGGGAAGGAAGCTTCCCTCCGCATTCTCTGATACGGTCAGGAACCTCGCAAAATGATGACCAAACGGACGCGGGCAACATCGGGGAATGCTCATTGTCGCGGTCACTCTGTCAGTCTCAGTTCCGAACCCTAAGTTCACAATTCAAGTTTCGGATGGAGGACACGGATAGATTCCCGCGCGGCTTCCATTCTCATAAATCCCGGAAACTGAAATGTCGATTGCGACAGCTCTCCGCAAAGCCGGGGGAGCACCGATGAACGGCTGCGAAATTGGAGGCAATACCGGGAGGGCGGCGCCGACTTTGTTGACGTAATCTGGGACGGTCTCCTCGCGGTTTATTTATTTACTTGCCTTCCGTCGAGAACTGTGTCGACCCTGCGAAGATCGCGCTCTCTCCCAAACGGAACGAAGTCCGAAAGAAGATGGTCAAAGAGCGGGTGGATCCGATGGTTTTTGCGAGGGAAACGCCATAAAAGTCCTTTCACCGTCAGAATAAAATCTGTGAGACCTAATAGGCTGAAGGAAAATTCTCAGAATGAATCATTTCCGCAGAGGAAATTTGTCAGGGTGGGTGGAATCTTTACGAGGAAATTACGATAGGATCGGGATCGGAGTGATGTTTCGGCCGCACATTCCCTGCGCTCGATGGGTTTCGGTTCCCTCGGGCAGTTTTGTCACTCGTTTCGAATCGAGCGAGTCGGGAACCCTCTGCTGCATTTACTCGTTATTTAACGCGCGGCCTCTACGGTCCGAAGCACGAAGCGGCAACGCGTGGGCGGCGATCTTCGTTGCGTCGGTTCGTAGGGCTGTGGCTGGCGTCGCCGCGACTCCTTCCAGGAACAAGAGAGCGACACTCGGGAGTCTCAGACGGGAAAGCGGAATAAGTACGGCGGCTGAGCTACTTTGCGGACGCTTGAGTTGAAGACAAAAAGATTTATTAACTAAGCCACGAGCCACTCGTCCATCCGACAGACAGACGGACGGACAGAGAGACAGTCTGACAGACTGACAGACAGAAAGACCGAGCGTCCGACCCACCGGCCATCAGACTTGCCGGCTGGCTGGGGGGACTGTACATATGACAGGGAGAGGCAGAAAACACACAGAGATGTGTCATTCTGAGTATTAGCATAACGAACGCGATGCATTGCGCAGAATGGACGAATAATTAAGAGACGATGCGTACGGAGCCACATTTCACTAATAGAAGCGCTCGGAGAGAGTAACAGCTCCCTACATACGCATGGAGACGCCTCGCGCTATACGGACTGTCCGGAGGTCTTACCCTCGCTCCGACATATGGGAGCGTATGATGAGAGACAGTGCGCTGGAAGGACGTTTCGACCTCCGGCCTCGGATCTGGACTTGGGTCGAGGGCGAAAACGATCGGGAGGCAGCTCTTCGACGTTTGTGAGAATACTGGAGCGGGCTGGAATCCGAACTCACGAATCGCGGGACGATGCCGAGCGCTGCGAGATATTTCCCGCGTCGGATCGTCGAGCAGGATGGAGGTTCGCAGATAGTGATCCTCGGTATCTCGGTTCGCGCCTGACCGGAAGGTTTGGAGGAAGGAATACAACAGTCGGAGCTGGGGTACAAGGATCGCCGCATGGAGACTATTAGTTCTCTTCATCTTGGCAGCTTGGTCGTGGCCTCGGGCCGCCGACGCGGTAGCCGATGGAGTTGGCCTCATTGCTTATCGTGCTGTGGTCAGCGGGTAGTCGAGCGACGGTGGTGGCGGCGGTCCACTGTTCGAAGTGGTTTGCAGCTACGGATGCAGGAGCGACGGGTCTAGGTACGCGTATCATTATCACCGTCACAACTATCGGATTGTTCGCTCTCAGATCGCTCTATTGCTTTCGTTGTTGTTGTTTTTCTGTTCAGGAGGCCCTGGGGAGCCGTAGCTTGACGCATGGATCCTCGGGAGAACGACCGACCAATTCGGTCGCTGCCATTGTTGCTTGTGTTCTGTCGAATTCTGACAAGCTCTTCCCCTCGCGCTCGCTTCCTCCAATCTCCGAATGGGAGAAACATAATATCATTGAACAGGCGGAAGAAAAACGGTCCGAGAAGCGAATGGATGAGCAAACGAACGAACGAACGAAGGAATGGTCGGTCGATCCGAGCAAGCAAGAAACATCCAGCTTAAGTAACAGCGGTAGCGGCGAGCAACGGCAAAAAGCAGAGGCGAGCTTTCGTCTCTCCTCTTCGGAATCCCATCCGTGAGCCTACCCGCGAGCTCAGTACGTGCCTCGATCGCCGGAGTCTTCCTTTCTCTCCTTTGTTCGATATCCCATCCCACCCTATTAGGTGCTCCCCACCGCCTCACCCTTCCCACGGTGTACGCTGACTGCCTCTGACTGTCTTCTTCATGTACATGCACCGGTCTCAGGCGAAAAATTTGTTCCGTGATGTCGGAGAGTCGAGCCGTACCGCTATTCGAGGGAGAACTTATCAGGCCATAATGAGCCCGAAATTATGACCGCCGAAGACGACGCGGCGAGGCCACGGAGAGCTTTGGGACGCCCGACGCATTGGATCCGCACATGGATCTATCCTTATCTTGAATGGCGCGGTAGCAGCAATGACAAAGTCCGGGCGCTCTGGCACTGTTGGAAAATTTCTCCCCGGAGACCTCCGGTAGTGCCCGTATGGGTGGCTCCTCTGGTTCTTGCCGAAACACGTTCGACTTCCCTACGTTTCCAAGTAAACTTTTTATGTCCGGCTAACTAAGTCGAGAGAAGTGCAGCTCGCTGCGGAGCGGCTGCCGACGCTCTACTTTCCCTCACATCTTGTGAGTGATTTCGCGACCGGACCAGCTCCTCGCGGCATCGAAGCCATCATCGACTGCAAGCGAGCGAAACTCGAATTCTTTCGAGTGAGTCCTCTCGAACGATCGAGTTCCCCGACGGCGGTTATTTTTGCCCTGGATTCGCTCTCACGTCCCGAGAACCATTGCCTGCACAGAAAGACACGTTGATGCGTAAGTCATATGATAGTACAGGTGCCGCTCAAAGGTCGTTCAAGGTCACCTCAAGGTACACCTTGAGCTGACTCTGTCACGGGCTGCTTTGGCTTCGCCCGTCCATACCCGACATGGCCTGCCCAACTCCGCAGCCGTGAAGCGTTTACCCGCCAGTCTGGCTGGGTGTCTCGCTTTAATGACCTATTTTGCAGCTTCCTTCAAGCTGAGTTGAGATACAGAGCCGTAAATAGAAAAAGCCGTAACCACTGCCAATGAATGACGCTGATTCGAGACAACTCTGGATTCAGAGCCTCGAACGGAGCTTACTACAGAGAGCAAGCCGTACCTTCATTCGTCGTCATGAAAAACTTTGTTTTACAGTGCGAGAGCTAATTCTCGGAATTTCCAAGCGGTAGGGAAGCCCGGAAGTTTCTGTCACGTGCTCGAAAGGCAGGTCGGAGGTATTCGGCTTGTAGCAAGTCCGAGAGTGCATCTTTACGCTCACGAGGACGCCCTGAAAATATGCCGCAGTTCTCATAAAAAGAGTCCGCCATGTTTGAAAAATGAATATTCCCCAAAATATTTATGTAGCTCGAGAGACTGCTCGCAGGATCACGTGACGTCGGGCCGAGGCTGTAACATTTTTGATTTACATTGCGACTGTCGCCTTCGTCGACAGTCCGGGCCGTGTCGTTCCTCTCGAACATGACCGCCTCAGCTGGCATGCAACGAGTGGAGCCCGTCGCCAGCATCACGAGCTACAGAGTCTCGCGCTTCGGAAATGACATCTTATGCTGGCGAAATGTCGAAGTCAGCAGATGTTCTGGCTCGTTCCGGGGTCCAAAAAGTCAATCGCAAGTAAAGCTCGTCAGCGAGCTAGCGAGCTAAGCAGTTGCAAGCCAGTCAGCGCGACGGTCGGTCGGGAGTTGGGCAACAAGGCCGAACATACGTACATACATACATATGAAGGATTCGCTTATCGACATAGAAGCTGATGGCGGGCCCTCGGCGGCGACGGAGACTGAGCAAGCGAGCCGAGAGGAGGAATGAAGGAGGGAACAGACAGTCACGGAGCAGGAAGTGCAGACGTCAGCGCACAATCAGCTCCCTCGATATATCCACTCGTTTGAAATCCCTGGTGCGCTTTCATGAATGCTCGGCGGCCGACTCTCTCTCTCGGTCACACCGAACATGATGCGAGAATTCGATTCGTGCCGACTTTTGCTTTCGACGTCCTCCTTCACAAACGAAACGAACACGTCGCAGAACAGAGGAGGAGGAGATTGTGGAAATAGAAAGGAGACATCGAGATAAAAAACGATGGGCTTTGGAGATGGAAGCTCGCAGAGCGGAGACCGCTAGCGAGCCAGTCAGCTGGTCGGTCGGTCGTTCGTTCGGTCGACAGAACGACCTTCCAGCCAGCCGGGGAAAAGTCGAGCGGGGGTCGACCGACTGCGAGAGAGACCAGGTGTTCTCTAATGAGAAGTCGTCGTCCCGGATTTCGACACCCGCATGACCTTTCAGCCATAAGAGAAACCGACTGTAGCGGACGACTAAGCCATAGAAGGGAGGAGATAAGAGAATTTTGCCCCTACGGCGAGCATTATCGTCCATGTTGGAATAGTTGCTGAAAGGCTTTCGAAAATTCGAGAGCTGAGAATGAGCGGCCCGATAGTATGACCTGTCCCCTGGAAAATTCCGTGGGCCAGCCGACGCGCCGTTCTCATTTTTTGCGAGGCAACCGGCGAAGCGGGACGCAGCATCCTGAGGAAAAGTCTCAGGGAGCCCACGCGTCGTCGTACATGTCGTTCGAATCGAGCGCGGATCTCTGGGACAAGGCTCCTGATGAACTCCAGCGAGCACGTCTGCGTAGCAAGGCCCTCAGTTCGACTATTCCGCGCGCTAATGTAGTACGCTCAACAATAGGACGACTCAGCGCCAACATCGTATTCGTCGTTGTCGGACGACGACAACTAGAACGAACAATCGAACCAAGTCTTTCCACGGGGTAGTGCCGGCGATCGCGAGCAATCACTGTTCCCTCCAAAAACATTGCGTGACAAGCCAGCTGAAAAGCCGACTTATTTCGACGCGACTGAACAAGGGAACATTCTGTCGCAGCCCAATCAACTCGAGCTCTTGCAAGGGCACGTCGTAGTGCCCCCGTCCCCCCTCGGACCGCGATAGGTTATTTTCTGAAGCTTCGATCGGATTTCTCCTTCTTCACACAACACATTATTGTTGGGTATATCATAAGATCCTATCGTTGGCCATCGCTTAGGCACGGAGCGACAGCATGGGGCCAACGAGCTGACATGAGTAAGAATGTTTACTATAGATAGACACCGTATGATAGAAGACCGTGCAATGGAGCGGGGGAGCCGCAGGTTTTGACAGCGAGGAATAGCCCCCAATTTCCAGCAAAGAACCACGAACCCCAATCTCCCCGCAGAGGGAGGTTTCGAGGCGTCTGGAGAGAAGGTGCGCTAGGGCAAAAGAGCAAATGCGGGGGAAGACAGAAAAGGTCCAAATTGGAATCAGCGGCAAGAACAAAGGGAATCCACTAGGAAAAAGCCGACCAGTAAGCCTGCGCTGCTCGGTAAGGTGATGATTTGGTGGGCGGTTCCAATAAGGATAGCTACCTACCGGACGTCCAACGAACACACCTACCTCCCGAGCCCATCGTCAAGATAAGGAACGGGGTCGAATCGAGGACATTGCATTACACTACAGAAGCCGAAGTAGCAAGAGAGCTTCTCCCAAATGAGTTGGGAGTTCCTCGGTACTATTTCCTATAAAGTATTCGGTACTATTCGGATGGAGATTCTCCTTATGAGGAGTCGCCTTTAGTGAAGTTGAAGTCTCAGCGGGTTTGGACGCCGTGCCTGAGGACGGTCTGAAAGGAAAGCCTGCAGTTCTTCCCCTCTTCATGGAGTTCCTATCGACCTTCAGTGATGAGCGGTAGCACATTCAGAACTTAGAGGGAAAGGGCTCAGCCTCGAATATTCAGAGGCCGAACCCCTATGGGCTCGTGGCATTCGCTTTGGATAGTCAATGGAATCATGAGAGCCCCATCGGGCAAACTCTCGCGCCTGGAGCCGCTCGATAATCGCGCCGTCTCGGGCGATTGTCGGCGACGCGAAACGACAGGCAATCCTCGCAAACCTCAGCCCTTATGCGCATGGATATAGTCCTGAGAAATCCCATGCTCCTGAAAAACATATATCAGCCTGACACGAATTTCGGCTGGCTGATTGTGAGTGAGAGATCATAGGGTCAGGCTGAGGCGATTTATCTCTGGCGAGTCCCAATTTTCGTGAAAGGTCCCCGGGGTCAGACGCCACGTCCACGAGGACGTTGGTCGACGGAATTACGCAGCAGGTTGCAGCCATCTCGTGATAATGATCATCATCGAAGGCGAAAGCCCTCTGAGCGGAAGTGCGATCGAAATTGAGATCGATTGTCTTGGGCGATTATGTATCTAATTTTTTCTTGGAGAGCGGCCAATATATTACCGAAAATGCTCTCCCCAGGAAGGTGCGGATGGAATGTCTTCCCCGACCCCCCTCCCCCCGGTCCGCCGCTGCCTTGTCATTGGCATGATAGGGGCAGTCCTTGTCAGACAATAAGTCTTCTTAACTATCGCTTCTGGAGAGAATGAGTGCACTGAGTGAGAAGAACACGAAACAGAAGTGTTTCGCCTAACAGGAGCAACATGGGACTGCTGTTTCCCGCGAGGGGTTCTGGCTCGGATCACCCGGATCATTGCGGTCGGCAGCCCATTCGGATCCACCCTTGAGACGACTAGATTGCATTCCCTGCTCCTCCGGAGTCTAAGCCTCACTGACGGTCCCCCTCGCAGCAGAAACGTCCGGCATCCAGTCAATAAGACGGCTCTCCATTCATCCGTCACTGTCAGCTGGTGGACGAATCCGTCACGGAGCGGCACACCGGGCTGTTCTAGAACGCTTGACCCGTTCTGACAGGGGAGCGAACGAAGGAGCCCGCGGCGAGCAGAGCACGAGTGATGTAGGCGGAGTGGCGAAATGGACAATATCGAGCTTCACTCTCAAGTGTCCGCCGCGTCTCGTCGCTTATCCGTTCTCCCGTTCGTGCACGTCTTCGCTCTTCGTCAAGAACCGTCCGAGCGAGCTGTCGTTCGTTCCTTCCGGCCATGAGCTCGGGTGCGCAGTTTCCTCTTGTTTGTTCCATGTGGTGGACCGATTGAGAATTCTTCTCGTCGTCCCACCAGAAACACCTCCGAGCGATGCCCCAGAATCCACTTCATTCGGCTATGTAGATTCTGTCTTGCTCCTTTCAGCAGCGCGGAATATTCCCCTCATGCGTTCTCTCGGCATAAAGAAGTACCCTCATCATCTTTCTGCCGTTTTTATGATGATGCTAAGGCTTTGTCGGTCTGTCGATGATCGGAGTCGGTTGGGTCTGCCGGGGTGTCTTGGCATGCTCGTCTGTTGGCTGGCTGATCGGTCGGTCGGGCGGGTGGTTCGTTCGTCATGCCCTTGCTCGGTCGATCAGCCGCTTGGTCTCTGTACTGCTGGAAAATAATATCGAGATCAGTGAGCCGATAAAATTGAACTTTCTCTCACTGAACGAGAAACTAGCAGGAGGAGGAGGAGGGCAAACACGGAGGCATGCGAGCCCCTCCGACCGGAGCGTCGTCCTGTGAGCGATCAGACAAGCCGCCCACCCGTCCGAGCGACCCATGGCAGGCAGATCGTCTACTACGTGATATTGGAGGGATACCAGCAGTGGAGGAAAACGAATCTAGTCTTTGCCGATTTAATTGCTTGCTCCTTCGCACACAGTACAAGTTTAAGGGCGCACTGAAGCATGGCTGAGTACGTCCTCGGATCGAGGTTCGAATCTGTGCGTCTCCATAAGTCTGGAAACCACTCAAAACGCGCTTCAAAAGAATTCCTGAGAGGCGGGGCTCCCCGACCGGTTTACCCGGGACCCTCTGGCGTTTCTGAGATGTGTCCCGGCGACGTCGGATGTTGATCTTATACGGTTTCAATATGAGGTTGTTGATTCGGATCGGCAATAAGAGGAGTCATCATCATCTTTGTCAGAAACGATGCATGGTCATAACTCGAGCCTGAATCAATATTGATCGGGAGATATCGTAGAGTCGTAGAGAACCGAATTCGTCCCGAAACCGGTCCCTCGATCCGGAGAAGGTCTTGAGAGACGGAAAGCTTGGGAAGCGCTGCCTCAGAGCGGCATCCCATTCACGGAACAGATCGAGATTCTCGCAATTACATAATTGAAAATCTACGGCTTGATGCCGCTCATCGCGTTATCCTTATGAGGGACGACGCATGATCGGTTTGTCCAATATCCGAACACACGGGACTGCTACACTAGCTGAGGAGAGTGTGCGAGTGAGAAGTATTGATAATAATATACTAAAGTGACGTTCCGTTATTGCGTTCGGAGCGCTTTACGATCGCTGGATGCCCGGACACCTTCTTGGCTGCTCGGCTAGCGATGTTTGGCCTGTCTCCGCTGTGTTGCCTCGATCGCGTCGCTCTCAATAAAGAGACGACGGCCGTTGGACGGAGGAGCTTCAGCTACCCCGGACTGAGATCCTTCCGTCATGGGGCTGACTCCTCCAGAAGATGTCCCCTTCCACCTTCCTCCGTGAGTCATCTCAAGAGTCTCCCGATACTCGGCACATATGCATTTCAGCTCCAGCTGAAAGCAGAACGGAAACCATTTCCCTTGCCTCTTGTCCCAGAGATCAATTCCGATCGAGGCACGTGATGATTCTGGCCGAATCAGGAATAACTCTTCCAACCGATCGCAGTTCCGAACGTCGGGGTATTGCTCGAAGAAATGTGCATCCGAAGTCAGAAAATCCCCACAGTGGGATAAATGTTCGGAATTTTCCAAATGAGCGCCCACATCATCGGAAACTCATGGCTGCTGCTGAAGACTTTCCTTCCACCCCCTCATTCGCCTCGTCACGCGTCGTTGTTGGGCTCCTGACCACCCATCTGCTGTCCGAGGCACTTGACGAGCACACACTCGAAAGTTGTCCCGAGACTTTTGCCGCAATCGAAGGACTGCGACGTTGTCGCTGCTCGCTCCAGTCCCAAACTTTCCGAGTGGAGCGTCCGGCTCCAAAAACCCAGACATCGTAAGCTGCGCAGCTCGGTCACCCCTCCTTGCAGTGAAATATCTCGCTCCTAATTTCGATGGCTATCCGAGACCAGGCTGAGCGGATGGTGAGTCACAGAAGTTCCCTCCGAAGTACATAGATCCCGCTAAGAGTATTTTCTGACCTGCCCTACACCCGAGAGCGCTGAGCGGCGGCGTGAAGTCCCCCAGTGTTGCTATACAACAGGTGTACGGTGAGCATTTAGGCCGACATTTTCGTGGCAGACGAGCGGGCAGGCGGTCGCTTGAAATGACCGGCTAAGACCCACTGGCTCCACTAGGAGCTAAATGGATTCCATGAAACGTGCGAGCCGACTTCACGTCCATTGGATTCTCCGCTCACTCGTTCGGCGGCTGAGCCAACCGCTCGTTCCACGAGAACGTGCTCGGGTTCTGCACAACGCGCCACAGGTGAGGCAAGTCAACGTGCGCAGCCACTTTAATATCAGGACACCGTTGCGTCGCGTCTCTTTTCATCGCTCAGTCATTACGTCGGTCTGGGGCCGGTTGGATGATTCGTTCGTTCGTTTCGATTTTACGCTCTCTGGGCGGGTACGCGGCGTAAGGGAAGTATGCTCTGGGGCTGAGACCGAAATGGACTGAGACAGGCGCCGAGACCCAGACGGACTGAGTCGGGCTTTGAGACCCAGATGGTCTCAAACAGGCGCTGATCCCCGGCGCATTGGTGCTCCACATAAAGACGAGTGAGTGAGTGAGTCGGGTCCGCACGAAAAAAGGCCCAGGGGGAGAGGCATGCGATGCATCGCCGAGGGGGAGGATAACACCGAACGCAGGAACGCACCGAAAGACTCCCATGTAGGTCAGCAAGCGACGGCACGATACGTATAGAAGCGACAAATCAACGACAAATCGCGGGTCGGGATCGCGTTGAACTATGATGCGACTTGTTGGGCGTGGCCGAATGCGCTAGGAAACAAATGCCGGCGCCACGTGCCGCTTATGATCTTTGTGCTCGAAGCGTCCCGTCGTTCCTCTCGCTGTTCTCCACCGACGAGAATTTCGCGGTAAACCTGGGGCTGTCTGAGGTCCCGCGAGCACGTTTCCGTTGCGGATAAGTCCTCCAGGATCTACGTGGTAGTCGAGAGGAGGACTAATGCTTCCTCTTTGGAGGCTAGTCTTCCAAACTGGCGGAACAGGTGACATGTGCAAAAAAAAGGGACTGGCCGTATCGGAACCCGATAACACCTATCCGAGCGATTTATCATGCGGAAATGAAGCGAAAGCATCGCCTGACAGAGGTCAACAGCTGCGACGATCAAGCACGCAGATTTTCAATTGAGAGAATCATCAAGAACGGTCATCCACAAAGCCATTCGCATGACGGTAATATTGAAAATGTCGACCGTGCCGGAACTAAAATTAGTCTGGCGGCCGGTCCTACCATTCGTGACCATCGTGGACGACCGCTGTCCACAGCCACTATAACCGTGGAGGCGTCCGGGAATAGTGCGGACGACTCTCGCTGCAGCTCATAGCATCTGGATGCTCGACGGAGCTTGCCGCGAAACGCCGAGCTCAAGAGCGAACTAGTCGACGCATGCCTACCCGCGCGACCCTCCTGCGATGTAACCGACTGAGTGTGTACTTGAATGTCTTCATCCTAATTATAACTCGAAGTCGCGCTTCGGTTGAGCTGACACCCCGGACCGTATTTCTAGCTGAGTTCCCACAAACGATGCGGATTCATGCGGCACTCGCCCTTCAGGCATCCCTCAAGCCTTCGGAAGCAAACGCTGCCACCGTCGTTGTTGTTGACGTCGCGCTTCCATTCACGTTCTCTCGATCATATGCTCTCGATCATGCATTTCAATGCCCGACTAAGCTGAGGGGGACGATGGGGCCTATGCGACTCGGGGACCGGAGGGGGCGCGCGGCCTACATGCATATTCGCCAACCCCATGGGCCCGTCGTCAAATTGCAGCTTGAAAGCCTCAGGGCATTGCAAAAGCGGCGCCGACCGAGTCGCGGCAAGCCCCTTCCAACTTCAACCGCACGCGCTGTCCACCGAATTCAATCTGCAGATTTGAGCTTTGAGCATCAGACCGGAGATTCCGCTGTCTCGATGGGCTTCCCGGATAACTATCGATCCGGCCGCCGGACCTGCTCCCGATGCATACGGAGCGGTGAGATAAACTTTTCGGAAAATTCCACTATGTACAATCGAATCATTCGTTGACGTCGGGTCGACCAGATAATTTTAAAGAGGGGACTTCTCATCGAACGCTGCTCGTCTTCGCCGCGGGCGCCTGCGCGGCGAGACGAGCGACGACTCCACTAATGGGCTGGGGATCCGCAAAATCGTAGTATCCCGAGAATGGACCGCTCAAGATAGTAGAGCACCGCGAAGGAGGATTTCCAGTTCCCTGGGATCGTGGTCGTATTTCGATCATTGTATTCCTCGCTGAACCATGTTGTTTCATCGTGGTATTGGTAGACCCTCCACTCGGAGCTTACCTTCACGGAGCTCTTGTTTGCAATGTTGATTGGTTGCACACTGGAAAGGTCACGGATATTTGTTTTCGTCATCCGCTCTGGATATGCCTACGTCCCTATCGATAGTTCCGCATTATTATTGGAGTACCTACACTTCTTCCTCCTCGGTGGCCTGGATATCCCTCGCGATACGGAAATTCCCAGGACCCGATGCCTCAAGTGTACAATCCGCGTTCGAAACTTTTGTCCAGGGCGTGGGACGGCTAATCTGGAAGTCGAGCTCTATGAACGTCGAGAGCTGCCAGAACCTCCGTCCTCACTCCTGGATAAGTCGACCGAGACCCTTAGCGGACTTCCGAAGGTCCCGGTTATACTCAAGGGTGGAGAAGGGCCGAAAGTACAGCTCGGATCGGAACTCGAGAATCTCAGCCCGGTAATCGATTGCATGCTTGACGAATATCGTCGCAGAAATCCGAAAGGGAGTGCCGAGTCCACTCGGCTGAAGCGTTTTCATTCAAAATATGTCAAACACATCAGGATCTGCATCTGATAACCCGCGTTAGAAGGCATGCCGTCTCATGCAAGTTGCGGCTCGCCCGAACAACAACATTGAGCTAAGAGGCTTTTAATTTGATTGCAGGCAAGTGCAAGAGACTGCGAACGGGAATGCTTTCAGCTACTGCGGGGGCAGGAACAGCCTGGCCAGTAGGGCTCTTCCGCCACTTGCTGGCTCGTGGGCCCTTGGGAGGCTGAGCGTAGAGGCGAGCGGAAGAACAGGCGGGCGGGCACACTGTTCCCGATAGCGTCCACAGCTGTCATGGGCCGAGCGGGCGCTCAGAACCACGACCGGTAGGTAGTCGTTCGGCAGGAAAGCGGTCGCACAGGCGGTTGGGTAGCCCCATCGACTCGGATACATGATATTGGAACAGAATGCGCTCGTTTAGAAACTTGCAGGTGGCCTCCCACGCTACCGCCATGACCTTTTTGCATCGTCCACAACAAGCCATCAAAAAAGGGAAAGGGAAACTAATTCCGGGAGGGAATTTAGAATCTAGAAATCAGGAGTGAACAAATCGCGATAACCGTTGTGAGATCAAAATCTCGAGCTTGCTCGAACCGTCTCTCTCGACCTCGTACGTGACGCCGTGCCGTTCCCCTCTCGAGTCTATCCGGTCGCCGTCGCTTTCTCTACCGTTCGGGATGTTGGAGCCATCTCGTCAGTCTCGGATGAAAGGCGAATGCACAGGAGTGAATGACCTTGAGAAGGGAGAGCTCGCCGGGAAAATTCAGCGACTTGGCGTTGCTATCTCGACGTCTCGTGGATTCCGTATTCCCTTGACTCCCTGCGTTTCGCAGAGACAACAAACGGACTGCGATAGGCAAAGCACATTGTGCTCTCGTGCTGTTGCTGAATATCCGGATGCAGGAGTCGCCAGCCAGCCTATTCTCGCATCGAGAAGCGGGCGCGTGCCCGTCGGAGGCGATCCGTCTTGCTTTACATATTTATCTGTTACCCGCATCTCGATCGAAGGAGCACAAAGGATGACATCGCTCGCCGCCAGGGCGATGCTCACTCTCGTCTCTCCGCAATAACAAACAAAATGGAAAACTACAACAACAAGTGCCAATATGGAGCGAACGGAAGAGGACGGACCAAGCGAAAGAAACGCCGAACGTGGGGGAGGCTGAGAGAACGGTACGATTCATGGCCGAGGGAGGAGCTGACTCCAGAGTCGCGGCTGATTTCAGTATTGGCCGGAAATTGGTTTCGTCGAGGCAAGAGAAAGAGCCAGCCGAACAATTCTCCTGCCGGCTCCTGCCGTGCCCGGACGACCTTGCTTTTCACTCGCTGTACACTACAACGGAAGGACGATTGCAGAGGAGCAAAGCAGCACCGAGCTTTTGCCTGGCTGGCTCCAGACTTCGTTGCCGACGTGAGGAATTCAAGGAAGCGGAATCGCTTCGAGACGCTCGGAGGGTCGATGCAATTTGTCGACCACGACCGCGACGAAACAACAGCTCCGCGACCGTGATGCCTTGTTGACAAAGTCCGACGCTACTCCTATTCAAAGGAATCGCTCTCGGCCAACAGCGCAGCGTCACCGGTCCCTACTGCGAGCTTCTCGTTCTGATTGAAAGAGCGCTTATACGAATGTTGTAGCTCCAGGTTCACGGGTCCGCCGGCCGGGCGGCGTTCTGAAGAGATCTTCAGCAAGGAATCCGGTCGAGCACGGTTGAACTCGGGAGCAGCCAGACAGGAGGAGGACAAATACACGAAAGGAAAAATGGTCTAACAAGACAAATCCTCTTAGAGGCAACGGCCGAGAGCGGTCTGAGGGAGCGCGAGCCAACGAGCAGCAGCGTCGGACTTCCCGCGGCGGAAACTACTTTCGTCATTTGCGTCTTTTGATTTCCTCGTCTCAGCTTGCCGTTTCCTCCATCGTTTCCTCATTGCACCGTCAGGATCTCGCTCGGTCAGTGCATCCATTACCGCCGCATAGCCCGTGGGCAACAGCGCCGGAATATAACATGCAGAATAGCACTGACCACATCGGCGGCGTCTCACCGAACTTCGCGGTTTTTAATGATGTAGCTCCATCGGCTCCTGCTTCTACATACGTACACCGCGCAGGCTCATGGTTCCGACGCTTTTCGGCCGAAAGCAAAAGCAGGTTTTCCGGGAGATCACCGACGAACTTCCGGCAGCTTACTCTTTTGGCCGCGGGGCCGTGGGGACTCCACCGGAGGGACTGCAGGGCGATCGGGGAAATCCCAGAGGTCCCCGGAACCGACCTACTTTTCATTGGAAAAACGGGGCCCTCGAAAGTTCTCTCCACGATTCCTTGGAATATCGAAATCGGTCTCATTAGGAAGACCGGTCAGCAGGCGTTCCGCATCGAGGCACACCGAAGCATTGGGACGTTCGGCATAAGAGACCGAAACCGAAGAGAACGAATGGAGGCGTAGAGGATTATTAATGTAAATATTGCTAGAGTAGATGGAGACTGTTGTCTCGGGGATGGGAGCATCCATCGAATCAGCCCACGCCAGTTCGGGCTGTCGTTCCTCTCGAGATCGATGGATTCGGAAGTGGCCTCCCTTTCACTTCTACCGCCTGGAGCCCGCTACTCTTCTCTCATCGCCGCGCTCGCAGCCAGTGTCGTTCGGATTTTTTGGCTGCTTGCCCTCACGACATTCACCTACGAACGATGACCGGATACTTTCCCCGCTCACCTGACAGTTTGGAGCAGGGAAAAACTCCCGGAGCAGCGAGGGCAGAAGAGGACGGGAAATTCTAAAAGCGGACGCTCTCTTGTAGGATATCTATCACCGACATTTTTGTATTTGGGATGAATTAGCAGAGGGAAAGGATTGTACCGTCCCCAGCGTTGTCCAGCTGTGCCGTTGCCTATGCTGCGCAGTCGCGTCTGTTAGCCGCATTATTCTGGCCTCCAGTGCCTCGAGAACGACGGGGCCCTGTCGCGATAACGATTCGCGTGCTCTGTCGTGTGAGCTCTACGAGAATGACATTTCGTGCCGTATCAGATATCGGTGCGCTTCGAGTTTCAAAGCGAGCGCTTGACAGAGAGCCGAGGGAGACTAAACCACTCGGGAACGAAATGGCGCACTTGGCCATCTAATCAACTTGAAACGATAAACAGCTCTAGGCTGCCCCCTTGTGCTCGCCGCGTGCTCTGCGCTCTCAACACGCTAGCCATGCTCAGAGCTCCGGTCAGCGGCGTTGCACGCATTCTTATCGTATTCGCCTTTGGGCGGTTGCGCACTCGCCGCCGTGCAGTCGTAGGCTCCCATGGAGCTGCTGGCTGCCGTACCGACAAGCGCCTGAGCGGACGGCGACCGACGTCAGCAGCGGTGGGAGTGCCGCGCGCCCCACAACAAGCAGATCTTGTAGCTGCTGGTTGCCGCCGACAAACTCTCCGCCAACAAGGAACCGATGGCGGGAAGCTGGTTACCGTGCGTGGGTTGAGAACACTTGGCCGCAGGCGACGTTTTATCCCGAGCAACGAACGACAAGACTGGCTCGGTCCGCCACCTCTCCCCTGGCAAGCCGCAGCTTCAATGATATATTTTCACACTGGAGGAGAAGAGACTCTACGCCCAAATTGCTTTGCACTCAGCTTCAAGCAATCGCTGCCCCGAGCTGGATTTCGTCATTTCCCCCCGCGGCTCCCCTCACTCACTCGGAGTTAGCTCTCCAGTTGGTACTGTGTGTACCCGCTGAGAGTTTTGAGCGTGCGATGAAGTCGTCGTCGTTCCGACAAAATTTATTCTCCTGGCTCCTCCCAGAATCATTAAGACCAGAATGCGCGTATCGTCCGGCATTAGGCCTAATCCGAGAAAAAATTATTTCTTGCCCCACGGAAAGCCATCGAAGCCGACTTAGTCGACCGAAACCGCGGCGACGGCGGCTCGATTCAGCTCCTGCTGCTTTTCTGTGAGGCAACGAGGAACCTGTACTTCGAGAGGTATTTCAAGGGAAAAACGGACTGAAAGTCTCATTTCGGAAGCAACAGGAGAACGGGGGCGGAATCTCTCGAGAGACCTGGGCCGGCGTCGCGGGGCTTTTCAGCTCGAGATCGTTATTCGTTCTCCCCGAGAGGCTCGGAGAAGGAATAAAGAGGAGGCTAAATCTCTACCGGACGAGATGCGCGAAGAGGGATCAGGATAACGGCAACGACAACAACAACGACAGCATCGACGACAGCATCGACGACATTGACGACGCTGACAACAACGACAACAACAACGAAAAGAACAACAAGACAAGCAGAATAACAAGTGCATGGTATAATGCGGCGGAAGCAGAGGACACAGGGGAAGGGCCCAGCAGACCCCCCTCCCGGTATACTATTCTATCGGAGGGCAAGTCTCGCTGCTCGGGAGATCCGCTCGGACTCGCTCGTCTTCCGTCCGACGGCTGACTTTGATCAGTCGGCGGAGTCAAGTGAATGGAACGACGGAAGGGAAAAAATCTACGAGAGAAACAAAGAGACTCTGCCGGAGTCATCTCGCTAGACTTGGGCCGAGGATCGTCGGCGAGTCAACGTCGGCGCCGCACTCAGTATTGCTTAGGCAAGGAAGCGAAGACAAAGGAACGACCGACTCAGTCTTTCCACGGCGAAAGTCACCGAGCAGAGAGCGGACTGTCGACTCAGCCAACGAAAGGGTGGACGGACGAACGGACAGACGAACGAGCCCACCGTTGTACGAATGTGAAAACAAAGAGACAAATCTACGGAAAAACAGCGACGAGCAACTGATTGACTCCGAACGGAGGGAATCCGCTTCTGTCCCACGTCCGTCGTTCCCTCGTGCTCCGATCGAGCCGGATCCGTGTTGATAGAGAAACATAGTACCTACCCACGCTCGAGAAAGGTGAATTTCGCTTGTGCGAGTCTCTCTGAGTGAGTAGCAGAGAATGGAAGCATCTCATGATTATAATTCTCCGTGCTTTCCTCTTTTCGTCCGTCTTCCCAGCCGATGCTGAAGCAGAATATTTCTCCCGGCGAGGGCTGCGATCGAGACGCCCGAAATGCAACAGCTCCGGGCATCGGATCTGAAAAAAAACCGAGTGCTTTTTTCTCCACCGCTGAATAACACGGTCCGGAAACACGCGCACGTCGCAAGCCTCCCAAGAAGTCAGATAACCACACGCCGTCCTCACACTTTCGAACACACGAGCTCCGTTGTCGATGATGCGTTAACATTCGAATGCACGCTATCCGGACCCACCGCCCGATCGTTCGCTCGCTCATTGTTTCGTGGAGGAACGCGCGGCGGCCGGCTCGCGCCCAGCTCGGCGGATGGGCGCCTTATCGGAGCGATAAGTCGCAGTTTCGTTACGGATTCCGTCCGTTGTAAACGCCTCGCGGGAAGGGCAGCGGGTCAGCTCGCCGTCCGCTCAACTAGTTTCGCGCATTCTCAATCTCGGCAATTAACTCCTTATCATTCATCCGCCGCCAATAAAACAGACTTCCCCTTATATCTAGTTTCCTTCCCGAAACATTCTCCCCTGGCGCTCCGAGACCGGCAAAGGCAGTCTTCCTCTTTGTCGGACATCAGTCCGGTCAGTCCGTTGGGCGGTTGCGCCGTACTGGCCCGAGTGAGTGAGAGCATCGGCGACGCCGGCGTCGTCGACGTCGTCAACACCGACGACACCGTCGACACAACGACAACAGCAGCAGCAACAGTGGGAGCTCTGTTATAGCTTGAGCAAACGCTGCTTTCTCGCGAAAGATGTTGCTTTTGTCACCCGGATAGAATCACGTCGACTGCCTGGAGAACTAGGTCGTCGGATCTATCGGATGATAAGCGCTTGAACGTTTTCTCTTCTTGAATCGCCGCGCCGCTCTGCTTGCTCTCCCAGTCGGATCGCGGCTTAGATATGTATATTACTCACGAGGAGCGCTCGGCTCGTTGCCCTCGGTTCGTTCCTGAGAGGAATGTCCCCAGTTCGAGATCACGAGTCGGATCACGAAAATGACCGAAAGTATTCCCTGTTGTCCATCCGTCCGTCCGAATCCTTGCTCCCTCGATGACCTACATCCCAAAGGGGAATTACTTCCGATTCCATCGCTCACCCGTCTTTTTCGATGCCGCTCCACCTATGCATTCAGATTTTTCTTCGGGAGATTCTCCTTCATCGAGTGGTAGCTGCGACTGACGTGAGCATTTGACGAGGATTCGTGTTCCTGCCATGGCATGTCGCTTAAGCTAAGAATGGGAGGTGGTAGGGGCGGAGACGTCGAACCGTCGAGGTATCAGATCCAAAAACCGATCCGGTCGCCCACATAGCCGAAGAACACATCGCCGTCGACAGCGCCCGACAGGACCACTGTGGGAAGAAAGGGAACACGGTAGTAGAGAATCCGGGAGAACGAGCGGATGGCGGTGGCGAATCGCGGCGCCTTCATCCCGATATCGTATTCCTCGCTCAAGCTCATGATTTAATTTGGATACGATCGGCTTCGATCGGTTCGGCGTCGTCTCGAGTTCGCATGGAGCCCCCGGTCCTGAAAGAGAACAATAGCCACGGAGAGAGAATAATCACTGGGATGATCGAAGGCGTATTCCTAAAAGATGAGGGCAATAACACGCGGAGTGTTCCTCGGAAGGATAATCGAATTATTCATCCTCCGAGTATCTGGAATTCCGATTCCCCGAAACGATTGCGGCCTTGTCACGGACGTCGAATGCATCATCGGCGGAGAAAAGGAACGAACTCCAATCACTCAGAGTATAGATGTTCCGTGACTGACACGGAATGTCAAAGGAACGCTAGAATAAGGGAATCGAGTCGCATTCGGCAAACGTATGAACGCATCCCTATCCATTCCTACTCGTACTGGACAAGCAAAAGCCCGACCTGAGCCTCATGCACGCGAAAGGCGGATCTCCAGGCAACGGGCCACGCAGGATGAGAGCCGAAGAATGGATCCAGCTTCGCAGATAGATAAATCACTGAGGAGACCACGAACGGCGTGTGTGGGGCTCGAATGTGGCACCGGGGCTTTCTTGAGAAACCAGAGGGCCGCTCGTTGGCGAGCTTCGCCCAAGAAACGAGTCCGGGGGCCGAAAAAGAGTGAAAGGGCTCCGACCGAGGGTGTGGCCGGCCGGCCGGCCGGCCGGCTAGCTGAAGTTGTCTGAGTGAGAGACCGGCGGCAGCGTGAGCTCGTTTGACCGTCGTCGCCCGCTTCGTAAGTCAGCTCACTCAGTCACTTGCTCACTTGCGGACTCCTGTCTCGAAACCTTCGTCTGTCCATACGCACGAGGGTCGGTCTTTCCGTGGGACGGACAGACGGCCGCTCGCTCGCTTGATGGTCACTCGATGGTGAATCTAATGTAAGACCCTATCGGGAGCAATAGAAGGAAAAAAGAGCCCACGCAGAGTATGTACATCCCCGACTAGCCCCGTTGTTGGAGGAACGAGTGGACGGCTGGCCGGCCGAACGATCGCATGAGCCGAAGCGGCAGCAACGGCAGAAGGTTGGTCGGAGCTCGCGTGGAGAGATGGCGTTCCTTTTCCTTAGTCCCTACCGTTGTCCTTCCTTTGATTGCCGGACCCTCCCGCTGCTCAGCGCGGCATTAGCGGCACCGGGCAGGGGCGTAGGACGGCCGACCCGCCGGCCGGCCGGCAAACGGCGTATAAGCGAGGAAAAGGGATAACTCAGGATGTCGCTCCCCCACGCCCGAGAAGCCTCGAGTCTTAACTTGTCTTCCTTCCTCGAACAACCGGCGGCCGACCCAAAGATCCCGTCCGCGTTGTCTTGCAGCTCAATTCGCCAGGACGACACGCGTGTGGAGGTGGGCCGCTTCCAGCGAGGCCCCCCGGTCTTCTCGGGGGGTGTTTGTGGTGGGAGCTCTGGCAGTGCTACTGCTGCTCCGACAACTGACTGACTGAGTGAGTAAGTGGGGGTGGTCTGACGCGAACCAGTGGAGCAGGCGAACAGCCAGCCAGCCAAGCAGACAGGTCGCTGTCTCTTACGCTTATTTCTCCGTTGTCTCACGTTGTCGTTCAGCAGCCTTCGGATGAACTCGCTAACAGAACGTGAAATAGCATCAGGATCTCTTTCTTCTCGAACGGAAGAAAACGAAAGAAAGATGACACCGGTTCCTCCGTCGCTCGCTCGGCCGGGCCATGGCGGCGGCGGCGGCGGTGGTGGTGCTTGCCTGGCCGGTCCGCGCCTCCGTCCGTCCGTCCCTCCGCCCTTCGTCAGCCAGCCGTGTCGTTGCCAGGCGGCTCTGCAGCCGACTTGCTCGCCCTCGTCCCTTGCCGGTGCCGAGCGGCTCGAGCGGCTTGGACGGACGTAAGGAGGCTGAAAAACAGTTGAATCCCGAGAGTCTTTGACGGAATTCTCAAGATACCCAGCTCGTTTTCGAGAGTGGGGGAGGGGCGAGGTAGCTCATTCGAAAACGTTGATGAGTCTTTGATATTTATTCAGTGGTGAATCTTTGATTCGGATCCCGAACTGAATGGAAGAATGTTCCTCTGGAGCTTCCCGTAGATTTTTTATCGGAAACGATGAAAATCTCGCTCCTACCACGGTAGCCTCTGCGAGAACACGCAACAGCTACTTCGGCGGGGCGCCGCGACGCAATACGATGAGCAGGTCGAGTTCCTCATCTCGTCGTCAGACCTCGCATCGGCCAGCCCTCGCATCGACAAGCCCTCGCGAAGGGCTCGAGCTACGCCAAAACCGGTTGCTTTTGAAGGTTTTCGCTGTCCGCCTCTCGTTTACTTTCATTTCCTCTTCAGCGTCTTGTCGGTCCCTCGAAAACTCACTCAGAACAGTAAATCAAATTGGATGGAGAGAAGCTAATTCTAAAGTTTGATGACGAAACAGACAAAGGTAGCTCGCTCGTCGGTCAGAAACCCCGCTAGCTGTGTGCTGAACTGAATTAGGGGCGTGTAGGAGCAGCATGAGCCCACAGCAGGGGCACGTGGGGAACAATAAAGGTTGAAGGAGGTTGGCTGGCTGGCTGGCAGCAAGAAGGGCAGCGGAGCCACAATGAAACTTGCCACTCAGGGCTTGATTAGGTAGGTAGCTCAATCCGAAAGCGCGGCGGAAGCGGCGGTGCTAGTTCCCCGACTGCCGGCCGAGAGCCTACGTATGTCTCCGGGTTTCTGCACTGATCAGCGAATCGACGTGTTGCTGCATAGCCATCGACTCCTGTCGCGGATGCGGCCGACTGCGAGGAGCGCAAAGACGTTTCAACGATTCGTTCCCCCCTCGGTTCCTCTGCGAGCTCCGGCCCTCTCGTTATCTCACATTTTCTTCCGAGACCAGATGAAGGGATCGGAGGAAGTTTTACCTTGTTATCGATATCGGCTTACGAACCGTCAAAATCTTCGCGGTATCCTCATCGCTCGATCAGAAAGAGGAGACGACAGCAATGATGATGATGGCGGAGCAGAGCCACGCGAGAACGCTCTTGGACGGCGGGAGCGCGCGTGGAATGCTCGACCGTGGCCGAGCTCGCTTCGGAGGATTAGCGGGAATTTTAAAAAGAATGAATATTGATTTTTACCCGTCTCGCTTGCTGCTCCACCGGATACCCCAGTAGATGCGGCTGGTGCTGCCGCGTATTCCGGTGGATACGTCTCGGCCGGCACTCGCGAGTGACAGACAGGTTCCCCAAGCTTTCGGCGCCTAAGCCGATTATGCATAAAAACACGCCCGTCCAATAGCAGGAGAAGCCCTCGAGGCAACTTCGGAATCCCCGGCCGCAGCAGTGGCCGCTCCTGTTGCTGTTGCCGCCGGTGCCGTTGTTGTTGTTGTTGACGTCATCTTCGTTGTTGCTGTCGACGATGAATAAAGCTTGTGGGTAGCCGGCGGGAGCCCAGCCTTGCATCCATGCCGCATTCGCCGTCGTAGCCGTTTTTTCGGTTCGCCGACGAGGCCTAGGGGAGTTCTTTAGATCGAAGGGAGGCAACAAAAAGAAAAACGACGAACGAAGAAGAAACCGTGGATGTATCACTAGGAGATAAAGCGAGAGAGTTGAGACGAATATACCACTCGGCTAAATGCATATTTTACTGCCTAACAAAGGCCTTGCTCGAGCGCTGCCGGTCATGAGAGCGGCTCGCTGCCGGTCATCTTACCAGCAGGCCCGAAGGGAATAGAGGGATGAATAAGATGAGATTGTACTTGGAGAGCGGTACAGGGGCGGCGGGGGGAAGCTCTATCTCCTGTTCTATCATTAAAATCATGACTGACACGATCGCTCTACTGAGAGGAGTTTTTGACTTCGGCGGAGGAGTCTCTGAGCTCCTTCGCTTGCTCGGAACGTGAACTCGATCGAGGTCTCTCCATGATGCCTAGTTTTATCCTCATCTCTGAGTTCCGAAAGCGGATCGAGGAACTCGTGACTTTTTGCGGATCCGCCGTGGTATGGCGGAGCTCGGCGCAATATATGCTGCGTCGCCTTTACGGTTATAAAGTAGAGTTCGCATCTGTATATCATCGATACCCCTCGCGGAGGAATGGAAATCGACAGAGGTTTGATGCTTCCCCTCCGAGAGGCTGGAATTTCGATTCCGGATTCTATTTCCTCGCCGCTGGAGCCGAATCCTGAAATAGAACCGCTACGCGAGTCTCTCTCCACGCTGAAATTCGGCAGAAAATCCAAGCTGGGAAAAACAGCGCCAAACTTTTACGACAATAGTGCGACGCTGGCTTACTCGACGAGCTGTTGGTCGTCTTAGCCCCTGGCATTCTTCCCCAGCCCGCTGCTTGAGCTCCCTCTCCTCTCGCACTTATTTCCGATCGTATAAAAACACTACGGCAGCGTGCTCGATCGATTGCCGCGAAGACCACTCGTTCGCGAGTCAGGCAGCCCTTCTATTTGCACGCAGGCTTCCAATCTTCTAAGATTATTCGTACGCATCGTTTCCTTCGCCGGCGTTCTTCTCAGCATCCTCGAAGGAAGCGCTAAGTGTTTACTTTTGGCGGTTCGATTTGCCGGGTATGCGTAATCCCTTCGGCTGATGCTGCTGCTGCTATGTCGTCTCTCACTCGATCTGCTAAGAATAATACTATCGAGAGCCATCTCATCGTCCCTCTCATCATAAGCTCCAACTAGCATTCTTATTTCTTAATTCTTCCGTCGGCCACGGTCACGCACAAGAGCAACCGATGACCGCCGGGAGCAGCCATGGATGTTCCAGCTCCCATAGGAAGAAGATCTGTGATGCCGAAATCGAGTATCGAGATGTGATCCTTTTTCGCTCTTATCGGAGGAACTCCGCGCAGCTGTACGTCTGCGAGAAAGCGATGGCTATTCTGATATCTGATAAAAACAGATATCCACTGATTCGGGTGTGCATCGTTGGCATCCTCGGGTAACACTCGCGTTTGCCGAAATATCGAAATTCCCCGCGAGTCCCACCCACTTCGAATCCAAGTGAACGATCGGGGCTTCGTTCGAGGGAGCACGACGCGACGGGACTCCGAGAACGGACGAGCTCCGGGACAAGTCTGGCAACGACTGGTACCCGGTCGCTTCCAGACTGGTATACGACGAGCCAGCTGAGGAGGGTTGGCCAGATCTGACCACCGACCGTAGCAAGGGTATCGGGACATTTTTCATCCGGAGGGAACCGTCCCCGCTCGGGCTCGGAAAGAGATCCCACAAAGACCGTTGTCCACGGTGCCCTGGTCTACTCGCCGGTGTCAGGCGACGTCACGAAAAAAAATGGAGATGTTCCGAGGAATCTGATCATGATCCCCCGCTCCCAAGTCGCTCTTCCCTCGGTGTTCGGAGAATTCTCGGGATCAGACGAACGAGAGCGCACCCTCAGCGTATTATATTCATCACCCGTTGTGGCTGCCTGTACGGCTTTCTCATATCGTGCGTTAGATCGGAGCGACCGGTCGATTTCCTCGGATTCAATTTTATCTCCCACGGATAGATGTTCGTGAGATTACTGTAAACTACAGAAACGAGGTCGCTGCTTATATCATGCCTTGCCTCACCCCACTCGGTTCGCTCACCACCATATGGATTCTCACGAAGCAATATCCGGCTTCGGCTGGAATCCCGAGCTGCCCTCCGGTGTGATCACCGACGAGAGCCTGGCAAGATGGGGGGTTAACGGTGCGTTTATAAATTATCTGTGTGGGGTTTGACTGGGAGCCGTCAATTTTCGGTCCGGTCTCTAGACGCAGCCGAGATATCATTGGCGGGACTTTATTCCTCTTTCGCGCCTCTTCCCGTCCATCTACATATTCCTCCTCTGCCGTTGAGATGGATGCATTTTTGTGTTCATTGCCATCATTCTCACACCATCGCGAAATCATTTGGAGGTTTTTAGAAAATTGTCGGATTCCCGACCCGCTCGCAGCTCAACTGCCCCTGACATGACCCCTGTGGGGAGCCAAGATGTCCGACTTCCACCCTCGGAAATCTCCTCTGAGCTCCCTCATGGAAACCCGATCGAGTGGCTCATGGAATCGTTTTGCTCATGAGGTCCTGCGCTCTCAATCTGAATCAGTTAGCACCGAGGTAGCGGGAAGTTATTTGCCCGGAGAAAGGGACCCTCATGCGGTGCGGAGGGCCTCATTAGTGATTTTGCTCTTCGGCGAGCGAATATCGGAATGCTTTATATTCCGGGGACCGGATCCGCGCTGCATCGGTTTAATTCGCAGAGAAGGCGCGACGAATGAGCGCCGAAGAGAGGGGCTCACGATGTGTTCTGGGTAGAAGTTCGCGGGGAGAATAAAGAACGGAAAAACGTTTTTTTAGGGCGGTCCTTGCTGAAGTCGTCAGTCTCTGGAAAACGGACGGCGATTTCTCGACCAAGCAAAGTGAACTAGGGATTCGAAATTCTGTGCATGCCATGTGTTGTGTTGCTCCGGATTCGCCTTCCATCGAGCGAGCCGCAAGGGGACTCATAAGTCTTGGGCTCAAGTACTCCTCCATGGTCCAAGAAACCCACTCCGGAACTCGCTCGATAAGAGTCGTCACCACGGGGTTCGCGAATGAAGTCTCGTTCAGTCCTCTTTGGATTTGTGCAGGCCTCCACTTGGTGGACGGTCGTCGGGCTCGAACCATCGTCAATAGCGCCAGTGTGGTCCACGCAAATCTACATGTGATGCAGAACCGCTCTCATCAGTCAGCCATCCGTCAGACACTCTGTATGGAAGGAGAGGTCTAATTACGCTATCGCGCTTTCGACAACAGCTGGTTACTCGCTCAGCACGAGAACCCTGCTCTTTCCCGAGTTTTTTTTTACGCGTCCAACCTGACCCAGTGATTCCGCTTAGCCTCCAGATCAATCTGCACTCTCGCATATCCTCGGAGCGTGCCCTCTCGTCCGCATGCACTTTCAGGAGCGTTCGCCCGAAGTTTGTTCTCCTAGCCGGATTCTGAGCCCGGCGATCCCTACTCGGAGCAAAAGCCGCACGGAGCCGGCGATTGGCAAGTGTTCCGCCCATGTTGTGTTCCTTCGAACTCTCGGAGAGAAAAAACATACTCACGGAGTCGGATTCTATTCGCTCGGTGCCAGCGAATGAGGCGCTCAATCTCGCTACCGGTCAGAGCCTTCGATACGGCGCAGAGTTGCGAACGTCTCCTGATGAGGCATCAACCGCGGTAACTCGCATGCTCGTCGGGACGGGACGTCGGGATCGGATTCAGCAGTATTTCGCGTCGCTGGCGACAGAACTCCTGGCAAACGAAGGCCGATGGGAGCACGGAGCGGACCTTGAATCCGTCCACCTGCTCAGAAAGGGAGATGAACCCCGAAATTCGATCGTCGAAGTTCATAATGGAGAGATCTACTCAAGGGTGGCGGACCAGTCAGCTTGTTGAGCTCAGAGTCACAGCACAGAAAAGTTGTCATGGCTGAAAAAGAAAATAGGAAAAAGGAGTCGGTCGTCGACTCTAATTTGTATGCGCGGGAGGGCGTCCCGGGCGAGGCCGCAGTCGCCGCCCTTCAAGTTCAGACAGTGCTTCTCTTTCTTACTTGTTCTCAACCGTCGCTGCGCGGGACTCCCTTTGCGTCGCCGTTTTTTTTATATCCCACTGCCATACACAACTATTATGACCTCCGGACTGGCGGCGGAGTCTACGCTGGCCGCCGAATAATTCCCGGGCACGACGGCGACGCCAACGTTCCTACGGCGACTATGGTTTACAATCTCAGCACAAGGCCTCGCTTCCAATAAATTATCGAGCTGGAGCGCCGTCGTTGCCGCCGCCGTTTGTTTCGTGGCTTAGAAAACTCCGTGACCTTATTTCAATCAAGCGGAAACGACTAACGGAGCGCGGCTCTGTTCGGAGCTCACGTAGGCTCACTGTGCGCAATTGCTCTAAGACTCCGCGGCGACTTCAGAACGGCGCGTACATACATACTCACCGCATACGAGTTGCCGCAGTCCGCGAAGCGTGAGCGCAGGGATATTAAATCAGACATTTGCGTGAAGCACATAATAGCTCGGGGTCCGCATTCTATGTAATTCCGGAGAGTAATGTGGCACACATGGTCTACCGTCTACCACGGTACCTAGTCACCATAAGCCGCCCGGTAAACAAGCGACCGAAAGAAAAGGGGTTGCTGATTATGAAGTCTGCGGCGACCGGGGGCGGGCGGCGGCTCAGCGGGTTCTTTGCAAATCCCTGCGACCATACAGACTCTTGAGTACAGGTTGTCGCTAATCTCATTTTTCGCCGATCCGAACCCCAGGAACTTCTGGAGAGCACTCCTCTTGCCTTCCGACGGGGTTTTTCCTGCTAAAACAGGCCGCTCTCTGACCATGGGAGCTTAGGAGTGCTCCGGAGAGTAATCCCGTTATCGAAAAGTTATTCGAACCATTGTAATTCAAAACAAGCAAACGTCATCAGTGAAGGAATAATCCAGCCACGGAAGAGCAATCAGAGAGTCTCTCCGTCGAGATCCGCTCAGACTCCGGAAAACTTCTGAGAAGCATCCCGAAGTAGCTATTCCGGGGATCATGTGCGACGCTTGGTGATAGCGGAAGACTGGCTCGTCCCCGAGCTCGGAGCACTTGAGAGATTCCTTCCTCGCTGAAATCCTCCCCAGCACGGCGTGTACGCTCGCCGCAGTCTAATAATCTCGATTTAAGTGACACCGAAGTGGCTTTCACTTCTCCTGCTGTTTGTGTTCGACCATTATAGCGAAGGAGAGGGAGCGAGAGATGATCTCCAGGACGGCAGCGGGACCTTCCCTAATGGAGATCACTGGAAGAAAAAGTGGGCGCGAAAAAATAGAGGCGAACGAGAACTCAGCAACGTGAGACGAATCTTGTCCGCGAATGCTTCCGCCACGACCGCCGGCTGCCACGACGACGGGCCGTTACCGACCCCGAGCGAGTACGAGCCTCACGCCATACAGTGGCAGCAGCAGCACCACCACCATCAATGGCATCAACTGCCATGTTTCTCCAAGTTTTTCCCCTTTGTAGACTCATTCATCTTCCGAACGGACAAAGAATACTTCTTGCTCGTTTCGGAACTTCGTTTGTTTCGCAACGCAAAGTTCGACTAGGCCGGGGACAGGAGCCGTGCGATGTGGATGCTGGAAGCGCGGAGGGACAGAAGGAAATCGCGACCGAACAATCGCGCCGGCTCGAGAATTTAGGAACGCTCGTTCTCTCCCTCGCCTGCTGCTGGATCGCGCCGGCATTCCCTCGGAAACGTTTTTGTAGTGGAGATGCCTCTCGCTCGTTTCCTCCCTGTGGATTCCTCTCCATTTCGGCGAGGCTCATCGTTTTCGCTTCTCCCTTCTCCGTTCTTTGGTTTTCCCCGAACGCTCGCTTTTGTCGTCGATTCCGACGTCGCTCGTAGTCGTCACCGCCACGGCTTGAGGCGAGCCGGCAGCTCCGACGACAAGATAGAAACGAAGAGAAGGATTGACACCATTCGAACGTCAGCCACTCTGTGTCAAGGCACAGTGTACCCGAACCCAGGCTGGGCGCTGACGTCGACGGTATAGAAGGAGCCGAAGGAAATACCGAGGGCGCCCACCACGTTCCGATGAACGAAGACGGTGGCGTCGATGGAAGATGCGAGCGAGTGAGCGAGCAAGAGGAGCCGACGGGAAGACATGGCACCAGACAAAGGAAGGGAACACATAGAAAAAGCAAACGAACCAGCAAAAAAAGAGAAACGGATGAACGAAGGGACGAAGCGCATTAAGATGTCGATCGTGATTTATAAATCATCCTTTAACCGGTGGCTGAATGGGCTGATGGTTAGATGGAGAGAGGAAGAGAGCTGTATATAGAGCTTTCCGTCGAAGGGAACGTGTGTCTCAGGCAGAGACGCTTTGCGGCGAAACACAGAAAGTGTATCCGAAAAGGAGGCTTTCATCTAGGGAATGAATCGCCTCCACGGATTCTTCCGCCTTATTTAGAGCGCGGATCACCTTCACGGATTGTCCTGCGTTTCTTTGAGCGCGGTCGGTGATTCCCAACAATGGAGGGTCTCAACACTGATCCCATGAGGTTCAATGATTCAACCGATCACAATCGAGGCTCAGAGGCGAATCCCAAAGTCCCGCGGTCGGTTCCCGCAGCCCCAGCCATTCCTTGCCGCCTACGTCCGTACATTAAAAGGTCATGAAAGATCGACATGTCCCAAGCAGCAGATCATTTCATCACTGTCATTATGAAGGCTCGTTGGGGGACCATCAGTCTGGGAGATCTCAGGGTAGCGGACCGCCTCGCGGGTTCCGGTCTGAAGACAGGATCGGGCCGGTCAATTGCTTGCCAAGGAACGCGTCGAGTGAGCGCCGCAGCTTCTCTGTCGATCCAGACGTTTAACAACATTCCAGAGAATTCATCGATCCGTCAGAATCGAAAGAGTCCGTCCCACGGGCGGAATGCTTCTCAGAATCGAAGGAGCAGAATTTCCAAAGGATCCGCGGATCACTCGATGCTGTTAGTCCACACTCATGTCCCATATCATCAAAATGGGAAATTTTCGTCTCCTCCGGCTTATGTCAAAACTATTCTTCTATGTTCAAGTCATCATCATCTTTCCACGCCGGTACCATCGTCGTTGACGTCGGCGGGTCCGTTGTCGACATCGGACACGTCGCTCCTCCTCGGTCCCTGTCTGTCTCGACTTCCCGATCTGACGCCTCTGTCAACTCAATAAGCTATTCCGATGAGGGGGAAGCGGCAGTGGCTGGGGCCGGAGGGGGAACGAAGGCTGAAACAGCGGTCGTACAAATTACAGGCTATGCTGAAGAGCCGACGTCGGGTACAAGTACGCGCGAAGAACCGACAAGTTGAACCAAAACAGCAATTGGGTGAAGTAGCGCTTGAAAAGTGAATGAATTAATGGGAGAACGGGAGACGGAGCAGCAGCAGCCGGGCGAGGAGGAACGAACGATGGGAAGTGTTGACGATAGGTGAATGGATGTTCCGCAGCGCAAGTCGGGCGGAACTGATGTTCTTTAATAACACTCTGAGCAAGTGCTCGTTGCTGTTTCTGTGAAAGACGTTTAATTTAGCTCCATGTGAATGGCAAGTGAGAGAGGGAGGGGGAGGAACAGGGCCGGCGGCGGGCTGAGCCGTTTTCGATTTTCTTTCCTCGTCCCTGAGCCCTTCTCCGACATTGAACAACGGAGAGTTCCGCGGATGGATCGAGGACGTGCTCAGCACACTTGGGGAGGAACCCAAGGGATCCTCGAAGCTAATTATGGAGCGTTTCGTAGAGGGGTCAGAGGCCTTGAGCGATTTTATTGAATATTAAGACAGTTTGCAGAGCCAAGGAATAGCCCGGGTCGTTCATAGCCGAGCCGAGTGAATCTGCTGCGGAAACTTTTGGTTTCGGAGAAATTCGGCTTGGGGAGTCTAAAGACGGAGCTCAATCGACTCAGCCAAGGAAGAATGACGAGACCAATGTCTGCGAGTCATATCTATGCAAATTCGAATAGCTTGAAGTCTGGCCGAAAATTGCGCCGCTAACCGAATCACGAATCCGAAACCAATCCAAAAAGACTGCTTGCTCCATCGCCACTCGCGTCCCCCTCGGTTGCCCGGGTTGTCCATCTGCCGATTCCCCGTTCTTACCTCGTGGCTGCCGATTGGAGTCACCGTGACGTGGGGACGATTCGTCGTCAACCGGAATCGTTGAGCTTTCGGCGCAGCTCCCGAGAGCGAACCTGGGACCGAATCCATGCAGAGCGGCGAGCACCGGGCAGAGTGAGCAGGCGAGCATGAAGGCAATCTGCTGATGCTGCCCCAAAAATGTCCGAAGCGAGGAAGGATCTCCTCCGCTAGCCTGCCCACTCGCTCACTCAAATCCACACTCACTCACTAGCCCGGGCGGTCGTCAAGTTCATCAATGAATTAACTTGTTCGACCTCCGGCCCTTAAGTCCTCTCACGGCAACAGGTCATCCATCAGAGCAGAGTGTACTCAGCACGTCTTGGAGCATGTCTGTCTTGTGAAGGTTGACTGACCAACCTGCCGGTCGACTTGACGACCGACCTGCTGCTAGACCTCAAGGCTGAGCAAGTTGCCGACCTGTTCTTGCGCTTGGAGCCTCGGTTGGCCGGTTGCTCGGTTCCTCACTTCGTTACTTGGTTGCTCCGTCAGTCAGTCGGTCGTTCCGTCCGTCCGTCCGTCGGTCGTTCCGTCCTTCCGTCGGACGACCAGTCGGTCCTTCTGTCGACTTCTTCGAACGAGGCTCGACCTTTTGACACGGGACACACCTAGAGTCAACCTCCTGTGCGGAATCCCCGTCAGGAAGGTCCGAAGGAATAACTGGACCACCCGTACTTCCGCTTCTCGATCCCGCGTTGAGGGAAATATCGCGGATAACTTGGAGGCCAAGAGCAAGCGCTGGAGTGGGAGCCGAACGAAAGGGAGAGGAGAACCCCTGAGACGTGAGCCAGAGTACTGGGGGAACAGAACGATTCAAAAGCGTCTCCGATGGAGAAGCTTGCTCACCAGTCGAATATACCAAAGTCAATTCGACCTTGATCTTGGTTCTTTTGTTCTCCCGCTGCCTTCTTCGAGAATGACTGGAACCCTCATCAAGACTCGCTCAGGCGAACCTATCGCTGCCGACTGGCACTGGAATTGTCTGTCGGACATCGAGCGACCCTCGATGCGCTATTGGCCGGAGGAAATACACCGAACCGGATCAGGGTGAAAGCAGACACCTGTGAAGTACACTATCCGTAGCCGTCCGACGTCATGGAGTTACCCTGGCCTCTGATTGGGTTCTCTCCCGGCGCAATCTCCAATATTACATTATTAATGGCGGCGCGGAGCTGGGTTCCGTCTCGAAACAACCGACATGCCGCCGGCGAACAGGGAGACCAGCCGAACGACCGACCGAGCGGCCAACAACGGAAGAACGCTCAGTTCGGAAAGAGTACGGTTTTTCGGTTGGCTGACTAGATGGATAGACGGATGGATGGCCGGTTCGTTGGTTGGCTGGCTGGTTGGCCGTTCGCATTGGAGAACAAGGAGAAGGAATGGCGGCGGTGGCGGCCCCCGCCAGAGGGAGACGGTCGAGCGGAGGGGGAACAAGATGAGCAGGACGAGAGGAAGAAGCAACAGAGAAAAAGAGATGACGCAAAACAACCGGCCGAGCGACCCAGGGGGAAAAAGACGTTGAACGGGTGCCGCTGGTGTGGAGGAGGATAAAGTGTATGTGCTCCGGGCAGCCGACTGACTGTGCTTGAGAGCCAGCGAAAGGGAGAGAAAGAACAACGGATGAAAAAAAGGAGATGGAAAGATAAATATTTGGCAAGAAGACGGAGGAGAACACTAAGAGCCTATCCACGCGCTCTTTGCTTACATTGAGTGAGTGGTAGAGTGAGTGGGCTGTTCCGTCTGTCCGTCAGTCAGTCTGACCGGTCCCCTCCTCACACCCCCTGGGTCCGTCAGTGGCAGAATAAGTGGAAACACTTTGCGTTCTTCCCGTTGCTTGCCCCGGTTTCCGTCACCAGTTCGCTCGAACGCCCTTCTGTCCGGCGGAGCGACCTTCGCTGCAGTCGACGGCGGCCTCGAATAGAGTTCCTCATAAATCTGTGGACTCCCCGCTTGCCATCAAGCCCTTCCGCTGCCAGCCTCTCTGTCAACTTGGTCAGTCGCTCTGTCTGACCGTCTATCGGCGTCAAATCACAGGGCAATCCCGCTGCCGAGCACTGCTTGTTTGGTGCTTGCTTTGTGGGCTCGAACTGGATCCAGGCTCTGTTCAACGTCCTTCCGACAGCGATCGGTCGCCGTTCCGTCCCAAAAGGATCGGTGGAGGGAAGAGCATCGTCCCATCCCGATTTGGTGGAAGCGGAGACGACTGAGTTGCGCCGTCGGACCGCCTCGAGATAATTCAGGCGATCGAAACTGTTTGAGACGATTCGATGGGAAGCGGTGCCTTCCGGAAATTCTTCTAAGCTCGGAATGGGCGAACCCTACGGTGATGCATAATGGCGTAAGATATGCTCAACGTCCCGTATGCGTCGCTGTCGATGTGCCAAAATCGCTCGGAGCGTATGCAGGCACTCCGACGCAGATGGGCAGTCGGGAGAAGGACAGCCCCCAAATAATTATCGTCACCGAGATCCGAACAGACAGCGGGGACAAAACCCTCGCCGCCGTCGACAGCAACGTAGATCGAGAAGAAGAGCAAGCCGCTGAATTGGGAAAAAAATCGGGCGACAGACCAAGAACACCTTGAGCCTTGCTGCTATCAGCAGAGCTTTCAGACTCGCGGTACGATGTCGGCGTCGCCTGCTGGAATCCACGACAGAGCACTGCCTTATCTAAGCGGTGCAGAACCCGCAGTTCAATGGAAGCAGGAATCCCGTCGTATTAAGGGAAGATAAAGAGCAAAAAAAAACTTCAAACGTCCAAGCGCCAGTTGCTGACACTTACGCAGGCCGCGTTGAGCAATTCAGCGACCGGGAGGTTTCTTGGGAGGCAAGGAAGACTGGGAAAAAACATTCTGCCAGGCAGAAGTTACAGCGGCTGAGATTTGGATCGGAGTGGAAATAAGCCCGTCAGGTTATACGAGGGTTCGACATCGACTAGTCGTTCGCTCTGATCGCGAAGGACATCTCGAATTCGTCTGGTGTCCGCCGACGATCGGTTGGCGGAGGTCTCTCGACGACTTTTACTTCCGGTGCTCGAGGAAATTTCGATTGGAACCTGATTTCCCGACCAGTGAGGTGGCGAGTATCTCGATTGCTTCTGATCGCTTTTCGCTCCATTCAATGGCTCGATCAATCCGAGGTTCCATCGATCTCCCAGACTTCATCTCGTAGGGGAAAATCAAGTGAAGGACGACTCAGAGTTGTTTCGATTCGTTAAGTTCTCCGAGTCGTCGTCGGAGTCTCTCGGCGGGATATGATGATACTGCCGGACCATCGCATGGTAGGGTCTCTCTCCCACTCAGTCAGTGTCGGCCTGATCTTGACTGCGGCTCCGCTATTCAGCTTTGTGAGAGCGAAAGCCAGGCCACCACCGGTGCGGCTTTGGCGGCAGGCGAGTAAACGATCCTTTTAAAGAGGGGGACGGTCGAAAGCCGAGAGCGCGAGTAAAGGATCACTCTTGAGATAAATCCCGGGATTTCGAGCGTAATGAAGAACTGCGAGAGCGCGAACCAAGCGAGCTCCGGAGGGATAGACAAACGAGCTGAACACCTGAACAACCTGTGGGGTCCCTCGTTCCCGAATCGCCTGACCCTTTGACCGACCCGTCCGCCCCTCATCGAGCGACGAGGCGGGAAGAGCGAAGACTTCGGCGAGCAGGCAGGCTGGTGGGACGAGTTGACTAGCAAGATATCCAATCAGCTTCCGAGCCATCGCAGTATATGAGCCACAGCGAGAGAAAAAGAGAAACTAGCGGAGACCAATAGATGTTTTGCATTATTAATGGTGGCCGTGATGCTAGGCACGATAATCATTAAGACGTATCCTATTTCGCTCGGTACGGCACGCCTGAGCCGGTGCAGTCGCTTGTTCTGCTGCCGAGCAAGAACGGAAGCTCCGAAGGACGATCGAACGGAAGGACCGAGCCAGCTAGCCAGCCTAGCGACCGACCAAGCTATCTACCGACCGAGCGAACGACGGAGTAGCCACCGACTGTCTCACGGAGCGAGCCTCCGGTCATCAAAGCGCTTCGGCGATCTCCCGGAAGGCAAGATCTGGCTCGCTATGCCCAAGCTGCAAAGATCTCACGGTAGATCCGAACCGCGAGCGAACGTCAATCGAAGATTCGGAATATTCATCAAGGACAGGCCTAAGGAAAATTAGCTCAATCGGCTACCACCCTCATCACGACTTTGATAACACGTATCCTTGCTCGTACACACATATATGGATCACTCATATCAAGATACATGATGGTTCCTTATCGTATAATTTCTAATAATCTCCGGATACCCTCAGCGTATAACCCTCCAATACTACGCCTCTGGAGAACCCAATGAATTCCATATACTAGTGATCCTGACTTTCCCGATCCCCTCCGCTAACGATGCGTGTTTTCCATTTCCAGGTGAGAACGTGACCTACAATCACGAGTCATCGGATCGTTTGCCGAGGATATCGTTTGAGGAGAAAGCGGGAATGTTGGAAAGTGCACGCATTCTCCTCGTGGAGCTTGAGCGTTGATGTGGATGGGAGTATGGATCCAGATGAACGTTCAAAGTATAAGTACCTGAAGCTCCGTATGGAAGATTGTTCCATTCGACTGAGCTCCCGAACGGAGCCGGGAACGGCAAGGCGAACACGAAGTACCCGAGCAGGGGATTCGTGGAAGAGGTTTTTTCTATCCGGTGGAAATTATTCCATCTAGGAGCAGATCGAATCGTATCGATAACCCAATATCCTGAACATGTCCGAAAGAATGAGTCGGCAAACGGGAACCGAACAAGTTGGCTAGCCGGGAAACACGAAGACATCACATCGCACGTTTCTCTCGACGCTTGCGTGAAAACTAATTGAACATATTCTTCCTGGCGCCGATCTCGCAAAAGCGGAATCGACCGACCGACGGCCAGATGGGCCTACTGACCGAAGCGGCGCTTCTCTCTTGCGGCAGCGAAGACTACGAGTGAAGGAGGACTACAGCCCGACTCGTCCAATAAGTCCGGTAGGAGAAGAACCACGAATTCAAGCTCGAGGGAGTTTTCTCTTTCGGCTCCGTGATGCGCCTCCGGGCTTCGTATCCGCGGAAGACAATTCGCTTCGTGGTGGCGTAGCGGATAATTAATGTGGGTGGTTGGACGATGTTTCTCAACTTCGGTTGAGCAACTTCATCTTTCATCACCACGCTCTAAGCCCCACTTGCTTCCTCGTAGCGATAGTGACCATGCGAGCAAAGGGAGTGACTTTGCGGAGACTTGCGTTCGAATTATCGGTAGCGACTATAGGTTTTTCATTACCGATCTCCGAATGTTCTTCTGGCCTGCTCACACGCTATTTTCCATGGCGGGGCCGGAAATCGGAGAGCTCTCCAGCGAGTGCAAAACCAAGGAGCACATATCAACATCGACTGGCGATTGACACAACTGCGACGAAGGAAAAACGAGTGCGGAGTGTGACGAGCCCAGAAAGTTTCCCTCGAAGACACGTTCCCATCCTCATATCGAACTCCAGCACAGGATACAGGAGCGCTCCGGAACACTTCATGTTTCGCGGCCCCGAACTCTCGGAACAAAAAGACTCGTGATCAAGAACTACGGGAAATGTCGTCTCGAATCGAGATCAGGATACTCAACAGGAGTCGACCTCGACTCGAGGTCGAAGCCGGGTGCGAGCGACGCGACGGCTCCTGTTTTCTTTCGCCTCTGCTCACCGTGTTCTTCCACATCCCTGTGGGCTCGTAGGTTTCTCTCGTCCTTGGAATGAGTGCGCCCGATCGCGTATCGTCTTGCGCCACCGCTTGCGCATGCAACGGAATTCTGCGTGCTCCGCGTCAGACTGAGCACGTAGGGAACGGTCAGCTCGCAGAAGAACGCCAAAGCAGCAACGAGGGCGAGCACGCGAGCATGTTCGCGAGATTGAAGGAATTCGGCCGGGCAACGAGCCGGCGGTTGAGCACAGGCGATCCAGCAAACTCGGCTCGAGCGTCCGACACTCCGTCCGCCGGCCAATCCACCCTTCGGTCGGTCTTCTCCGGTCGACCGACCGACCGACCAACCAACCGAGCGAACGAGCGAGCAACAGGCAGAGTCGGCCGAAAGTGGATTGAAACTGGCTGCTGACTCGACGTTGCAACCATAGGATAAACAATAAATGTTTCCTGTGCTGAGCGAGTTCCATCCCGGCCGAACGGAGCACCGAGAGGAAATCCGAACAGCACAGAAAGAGCAAAAGTTCACATCAGCACCGTTCGTTTGTCCGCCCGCCCTCCCGAAGCTCCGTCTGTCAGTTTGTGCGTGAGCCGGTCGGTCGCTCGGTCGATTCGCCTCCTGCGTTCCTGTACTATATACGTACGCCAGTCTGCCTCCGACCTGTCCCTCCGGGTTCGCCGATCCATGCTTTCGGTTCTATCAGTGCCTTGATCCTCTTTTTCGTCCCTTGATCCTCTCGACTTTCCCGCTAGCTATCTATCTTCCTACTTCTATTTGCCTACGTGGAGCCATCACGCAAGATCTCGACTTGTTGGCTGGAGATGACATCCGCGTCGCGAGCAGCTGCTCCGAGACGCTTCGAAAAAGGTGGAATACCTACTCCGTGATTGTCTACCTGTCCCCATTCCTGTTGCTGGGTCGGCGGAAGCTCCCACGGCCCAGGCCGCCCGCCATATCCCACGCAGGGAGCCACTCCAGCCACGCCCGAGCGCCCAGACACCAATCTAGCCATGGAGTTCCCGAGCGGGGAATCTGTTAGCGGCCGAAACCGCGCAAATACATCGTTTTGCCCATCCGTGTTGTAACACGCTTGATACGTCGCTGCTCGTCTCATCGACACGGAAACGATGCAAGGGAACAAAAAGCTTTCTGTCTTCGAAGGGTCTTTGAGAGCGTTTCGAGAACACTGTTGTCGAGATCTTAGCGCTGCCAAGCACTATTCCTCCCGTCGCGTCGTTGGAGAAGAGAACATGTCTGGGAGTACGGGTATTGGAGTGAGCCAAGATGCCACCGCGGCCAGCGAATGGAAACGGGTGAGGGCTGTTGCGTCTAGGGAGCTGATGCCCGACAAGGAGGCCCTTGGTAAAAAGCCTCGAGATTACAACGGGACCCCGCTGGAGGAGGGAGCACAACAAGTCGTCTTGCGGACCGAGGCGCTGGGTGGCACGGGAACAGAGCCCCGACCGGGTTAGGAGTGGATGAGCCGTGACGGGTCCTCCAGTTGAGCCGTCTGCTTGTACGTCCGCTCGTGTGACCGAAACTCTGGATAGATAGACAATATATGGAGTACCGCAGACGGGAAGCGAGAGATAAAAACGGCTGAGGGGAGAGAAATCGTCCGGCGTCAGGGAACAAGACCAGCCTAGAGGAGAGAACGTTGAATGGCTGAGGGAAGGGACAGGAAATAAAAGGATGAAAAAAGCGTTGGGAGAAGATTTGACGTCTTTGGCTGGCAATAATCAACAGCCGGCGCCAGGTGGGCGTCCATCGGATGTCAATATATCGAGAAGACATACGACAGAGTCCAAAGCGCTCTCCGTGACGTCGTCGTAGTCGTTAATACAAAAGTCTGTCTGTTGCTCGGTTCACCTCCTGGAGCAAAAGGGCGAACACTCTGGAGATCCGTCCCGATCTCTGAGAGCTTCCGAAAATAGGCGTTCAAGAGGGAGTAGAGCCCTTGATATAGGATACGGATCGAAGATTTCGACGGGAAGACTCGATATCTGTCTGAGTCGGTGAAGGACTCGCCAGCAACTGAGCTGTGCTCATACGCTCCCAGGGGATCACCAACGAATCATGCGAAGAATTTAACGCTCGGAAAAAGCCCCGAGCTGCTCTTGCCGCTGCTGTTCAGGAGACGAAAACGAAAAGAGACATTACTTCGGTGGCTTTCGGAAGCGAGCTGCATCTTGCGATATCAGAAGCCTGGAACCTGATTTCCGTGAATTTTCCCTTCCGAGTATCACAGTACCCGACCTATCCGATACTCCGGGGCCGGAGATGGCCTGTCCTAGCCGATCTTGATCAGGCGCTCAGAGTCGGCGTACAAGACTTTCACCACGGTAAATGTCGGCTCGTCCATTCAACTCCTATGTTCGGGAACGGAACAGTGATGCGTTGCTTGTGCGGACTGGAACTCCGAGGACGAGACTCATCTCCGCTCGCTCGCTCGCTTCCAACCTATCCGGTGCTCGTGTCTTCATTGATCGAGATGTATTAGAGGGAAAAGTAGTTTCGGGAACCCGCTCTCTTCATCTGAGGAAAAGCAATCGGCGATCGCTGCCTGGAGCGCCTGGGTTCGTAGGCCATCTACTCTTGAAATGAGGGGAATTGCTCAATAAAAGTAAAAGATGAGAAATATGATTCCGGAGCAGGGAATGGGTCTATTTGAGGAATGGGACACTTGTGACGTCGACGGCCTTGTAGTGTATATGTATTTACAATTCCTTTGTGGAGGGCATCGTTCGCATCCCTCCTTCAGGTTTGGCCTACGGCCAATTCCGGGCGGATCCCTCAGCGACCCACGTCAGTCACCTATTTAATTCCTGCCGTTCCCCTCGCTCGGTGGTATGCCTCTCCGTTTCTCAAACAAGCTAGTAATAATAATTATTGTTCCACTGTGAGTATTCGTCGGTATCCGAGCCTTGATGTTCCTCTGTCTCCCCCTCGGTGGACGGGACTCGAAAATTAATTGAAGCAGCGGCTGGGTGACATTTTTAGCGGAGCATTTTTCCAACTGGGCTAATGAATTTTCTGTAATCAATTTGCGTTGTTTATGACGTTGCGGTCCGCGTGTGTTTTGGTGAGTGCTCGAGAGAGCTCGCCGAGTCGCATGTTGGAGTTCCGTTGCTTGAGCCGCAGTTTTTTTTCGAGTAAACTCGCTTCCCTTCTATTCATTCCCTCCCTCCTTGCCAGTCCAGTTGTCGTCACACTCCAGAGACCGTTGGCAGGACTCGCAGACAAGTGAAGCCCCGTCGGCGTCACTACAATCGAGAGAATCGGGAAGCATCCACGTTCTGACGAAGCTCGAAGAAATGTCCCCGTCTCGCTCAAGGGTCGCCGCGCCGGAACCCTTCTGCCGGGTTCTGTAAATAGTTCGGCTCAACGTCTCGGAGCACCGTGGATCCTGCCCACACCGCGAACGCATCTCGCTCATTGTAGGACCGATCGGAGATTCGAAGCGTCAGCTCTCACCAAAACCGGTCCTCGAAGGTCAAGCACGAGGGAATACCGGCCGAGAGTTGCCATTGTTCTGCCTGCCTCGAAAATCGGGAACGGATTGCGGCGGAACGCCTCTGATATTGTTTCGGTCGCTCCTCTCAAAAGTTCCCGGATACCTCGCGTATATTCACAGCCCGAGTTTTGTCGGCGGCCGGCTTGGCGTCAGAGACCGAGCACGGCTGTCAGTGGAGCGTGCGCGAGTCAACGCGCACGTTCCCTGCTGTAATTGTGCTGTTCGGGCATTTGCTTTGGTTACTTTTAAGCTTAGAAAACCAGCTCGTTCGTTTCGGGTGTCATACGTGTGAACGGCTCAGCAGGCGGAGTTTACGTCCCAGTACAACTCACCGAAATAGCAAGGCCGGCCATTCGTAGTCTGGTGCAGCTCGCTCGGCGGAACTAAGCCCGGCGAAGTGCAGGACAGCGACAAAGAGAGAATACATATACAAGAGCTTTCGGCGAAACAAACACTTGCAGGTACGTCTGTCAAATCGCCGCGGCTGCGAGCAGCAGGCGGACAGGCTGTGGAAGGAGTACACATGGCGAAAAAGAGCTCACAAAGAAGAAATAAGAAAGAAGTGACACCGAACGCGGCCGAAGACACCTGAAAGCGAGAAAGAGGAAGCTAGCGGACTCTTCCATAGGTCAATGTTCTTGCCCGCTGCTCCCGAAAAGACGTCCGACGCGGTTGCTGCTGCTCCCGAATCCCGACGGAAAATGCGCTTCCGAACTCGGCGAATTCCAGACTTGAGAACCGGGAGTGCAGAAACTCTTGTTCGTCGAATCCAGAAATACAAACTCATCAAACTGGATTGAGTTACGCGGCGATTTCGTCGCAAGAATGGGTGCGGTTTTGGAATGAGTTCCTCCCTCAAGCGGCGGCGTTCATTCTGCGGGAAGGATTCGAAGCCGTTCCTCATTCATATCCCCGCAACCCGCTTGCGTCCAACAAACCCGCTCCTTTTTTTTCCGCTTGTTTAAACAGATTGGACGCATTCCTTGCATCTTTTTCCTTGCTGCGCGTCCCGCGATTCTCTTTGCGAGAGCGACAACCGGGAGACGGAGAGGCTTTTATTCCGTTTTCCGTTTTATTTGCAAGCTTTGTGCTTTACTTTTTCTTCCTCAAGCTCGTGCCCTCTTTGCTTCGTCTTCATCTTTCTCCGCTACTCCTACTCGCCGTCCCACGCTCGTTCTGCTTCTCCCCTCGCACTCACGCATTTCTGTTGCCGTCCATTCTTCTGAAGCTTGAAAGGTTTAGACAAAGTGCAGTTTCCCCTTGCCTCCGGTCTTGCTCTGAACGTGAACTCACGTTGAGCGATATTCGCGAAGCAACATGCTCGAATACGTCGGAGAGACCCAAGGGGAAAGTTGTTGACGAGGCGAAAAGTCGGCTGGAATCCAGAGAATGACCCTCAGAATTTTATCGCGCGTGGGGAGGGGCGGGGTCGAAGTATTAGAGGAAAATACGAAGAGAACGGACAGAATGCAAGGCTATATATGAGACCCTGGCGACGACGACGCGAGTAAAAATCGGCAGCTCGGCGGCCCATCCTCGTGTGCGATAGCATGGCTGTCATGAACGTAAATAAGGATGGAACGGGAAGAAGAGGACCGAAGGAAACCAGTTTTCTCGCTGACACCGCTCTTCGCCGCCAGGACCTAATGCCACGAGCGAGCGAACGGACGAACGTATGAGGAGGAAGTTGGTTGCACTAGTAGTGGATATAAACATGTCTTGCGCTCTCCATACTTTCTTCTTTGCTCCCCATCCGAATGAGAGTCTGCCTACCGGCTAACCCCCTTGCCGCCATCCTGCGCGGCCGCCCGTAGCAGAATGTTAGGCCGTTGACAGATGATACGATGCCATCTCTCTGTGCTCCCACTCGTCCCCCCGCTCCTCCTCGAGCGCTGCTCTTCTAGAACCACTCGATGGATAGCTAGTCGGATGGACCGACAGCTAGGCGGACGGGCGGAGGAACGAACGAGCGGACGGACGCAGGGACGCACTCACTCCTAGATGAGCAAGCAACACTCTTCAGCTGAGCTAGCTCCTGCCAGCCATCTCGTTGTTTATGTGTATCGGATCGATATGTTGTTCCGCTGTGGGTTGCGGTATTGGACCTGCCTGCCTGTCTGCCGATCGAGTGGTCGACAGCTTTCTATCTGCCGAAGCAAAAACGGAAAAATTCTGCTGTATCCCTCGACTTTCCGCTCGGGCCCCTCAAGTGTTTACCTGCCGATGTTCCCGTCCACGGGAGTTCTCGTATGCGCACATGCGGGGAGCACACATGTGTGCAGAAGTGTATTCGTTCGTATACGCCCGAGAGTTCGGCGCGAACTACGTCGGTAGGTCCGTCCGTTCGCCCGTATGTCCGCTCGTTCGCAAGCTTGTTCTATGGCTCGCGGCTGGGTGGGTCGCACACGAGCCAGTCTCGCTTCCGAACTTTTAACAGCCTCATTTTCGGGGAATCGAGCGAGCGTAGGGCAAAGAACGCTTCCAGCCCCACTAATATCCGATCCGTCCGAACGCTTTCTCATCCGCCCGAGCGCTACTGCCCGCTTTCTAATACTTCCATTATCGGCGGCGTGACGCTAGTTCCGCGCCTCATAGTCGCCACGCTTTTGGAACAAGTCCTCCCGCTAGTAAGTATGGAGCTGTGGAAACGAAGGCTTGGATCGACTGAGCTCCCGGATCCTCCGATCATCTCGTTGCGAGGTCCAGGTTCTTCATCTCGATCGGACATTCTGACGGTAGTTCGATACCGGGTGGCGTCCGAGCAGGATGCGGAATGTCACGGAGCGTTCGGAGATGGCATTACCTCCCGTGCGGGAGCGCACCACGCTCGATCCGACATCGGTGCTCGTCGTTCTTATCTTCGCCCCACTGACGCTATCGCTTCGTCGTGGAACAACGTCAACGTAGGGATCGCCGTCCGATAGAACGCATTTATACCAAGGAGAACTTCTGGTCGGGCCGTCCTTATTTCCCGGCTCGAAGGAATTCGTTCCGTCCGTCTCCGCTTTCTGGCGGACAGATATATTCATTCTTGCCTGAGGCGACCGTTCTGTCCCTCAGGCGATTCTGAGCCTCATTCCCTGAAGGCGAGTAGAATTATTGGAGCAATTCTCTCTGGTCCAACGTCTCGGACAGAAGTGACGCTTATCAGGCTCCGCTGGTCTGACAGCTCTCCTGTTTGTTCCCCGGGACGGTTGCGAGCACGCGAGGCTTTTCCGCGAAGACACGGCTTCGATTTGCTCTTAGGGAAGGAGCTCTGTTTGCCCTGTCAAAGATCTTCTGCAACACAGCGATATAGGAGCTTCCGGATTCATTTCTGTCCACTTCAGAGTGACAGCGAAGTGTTCTCGGATAGAGCGTGGCGAGGACGTAAGGGGCTTGGAAGGGCCTTCGATGTCGTCGCAGCCATACCAAGCCAAATATACGGGGCTCAGCGACCGAAGCAGCGAGCGCAGACGTGTGTCCAATAAGATCGGAGTCGGCCGAACTCCGTCTGAGTTTTGCGTCCTTCGGAATGAAGCTTGTTTTATGATGGGGAAAAGTTTTATCGTGTTGCGCCCTCGGCTGTTAGTCCAGCTGGCGACGTCAACAACGTCGGCGAAAACCACTTCTGCGCAAGTTGTCGATTGATGGAGAAGACGCATAGCATTAGCTTATCGCAGCGGGCCGGACGGCCGGCTCGCTGACGTCGTCTCGTCTGTCGGTCGGTCCGTCCGTCCGTCCGTCCGTCCGTCTGCCCACAGATTCGTTCGTTTGTTCGGAGTCCATCCGTTTGTCGTCGAGATAACTGTGAGTGGAGAGCGCAAGGGACTCGTTGCAAGTGTGCTAGTCAGTCGCTCGCTTTGTCGCTCTAAGAGCCGAGCAGTCTCGACGGCCGGTCAAACGCAACAGGCCGACAACGAAGCGACCGGAAACTTCACGATACCCCCCGCGACTGGCAGAAAGCATGATAGAAGCAAATGAGGACTTGGAAAGAGCATGCGTCGGTCGGCCCCTAATTTCACAATCGTCTGGAGCCACCCGACCCCGACGAGTGCGAGTCGCGAAAACGGCGAAACCGCGCGCCGCTCATCTAAACGTAGAGGAGCTTTCTCCGGTGCAAGGACCGAAATGATCAAAGACTTTGGATCTTGGAGACTCTCCTTTGAAGCATTCGGACGGATGTATCGTTACACTTGGAAGCTGGTTCTACAATTGACGTTTACTGTTCAGTCAGATCAACATCTCTGGGTTTGTAAATAAGGTGGAGCTGATCTACAAGCTCATGCTGGGTTTCCGGAAGTTTTATACCAGGGAAAACTCACTCTCTTACCCCTCGGGAATTTTCAATTCTCACCCGTGAGCGCGGTTAAAGAGGACCCACCGAGTGTGAACGGTCCCAACGAACAAACGAGGAGGAAGAGGCGACCTAGAAGTTGACTAAGAGCGAGTGCCCATAAAGAACACCTGATGGCAGTGCGGGGGTTCAGCTGCTCCGTCTTCGCTTGCTCTAATTACGGTCAATGTTCTTCGCGTGTGTCTCCGCACTGGCTCCCAGCTCCATCGACTCTTGTCCTGAAGAGCAACACTAAAGAAGAAGAACAAGGAGAAATACTCCTTTTTCAGAGCCCAACTTTGCTCGTCTTGTTCTTGGCTTGCCGGCCGCACGGACGCTCGGGATTCGGGACGCCGGCAGGGCGGATCTTAAGTCCCCGGGCAGACAGACGGGCAGCCGGACGGATGGACGAACGAACGCTTAGGTCCCAGAGAACCGACTGCACCGTGGAGCAGCCGCGGCTGCTCGGATGGCTCCGGTCGCCCACCCGCCCGAGATGTCAGCTCGGCTGCGTGTATCTGTCCTCTCTCATAATAAAAAATGCCACTAAGTCAGGAGAAATCTCACCAGAGACTCCTCTGCGAAAGAAGTGGCTTGCTCTTCCCTTCTTGTCCTCATCTTCACTCCAGACCACCCCTGAAACCATACTGCTTTCGGACGCGATTGTTCGGTTATAGCAGATTCCCCACGCAACGGATGGCAGCCACAGAATCCTCATGTTCTACTATCTCCCTCATCTCCTTCCGTCGTCTCCTATTTTGTGCTGCTGACGCGGTTTGAGCGAAATCCCTTTCCGACAACAGAAGTAGCAGATACTTCGGCTAACAGAGAAGGTCCCGGGCGGAGGGTCAGTCGTCAAGCGGCAAGCAATATATCTTGTCAACCTCGCAGTAATCGCCCACGAGAGCTCTCCCTCCCCCGCTGGCGAGCCGAGTCTTATGGAAGAATGAAGTAGATGGCGCCGGGGTCAACAGACATCTGGAGGAGTCAGCACTTCAACTCGGCATCAATTAGAGAGCTCACTATCGCTCAGAATGTCACTTTTCTATGCGTCACCTCTGGGGACATTCTCCTCATATTGGAAGTGGCCGAGTGCGACGCTCGAAGTAATCGGCAGACGTCTGAAAATCTTTGTCGTCCTGTTCTCGATATTCTCCGGGGCAACAGCCCTCCGACTGGTCCGCTATCTGATCCGATGGGAGCTATCGGACATGCGAGAGGCCAAAAGCTTAGCGTTGCCCCCGCAGCAAGACGGCAAGTCCCGATGAGCAGCTTCTGTCGGCTCTGCACTTTTTAACGAGCAACATTAGCCGAAACAGCATTGTGATGCTCATCTCTCCATGGGAGAGTCCGACTTTCTGTCCTAGTGACTGTCCGCTTTCGAAGTTACAAGTACGAGGGGGCTCATCCGAGAGAGTCCGAGGACAATCGAACGAGCGAACGGAGGAAGAACGAATTGAAGCAAATGAGAAGCCAGAGCCGGGATAGGGGTCCACGGAGAAAGGAAACGGCAGGAGCGAGACTTGTGAGACAATGAGAAATAGGCAGAGAACAGCCGCCGAAAAGAATTCGGAGAGGGATAGAAGCGGCTGCGAAAAACGATGGGGCCTCGTTAGAAGACGGTGGGAAGGAAAAAGAGACACGGCACATAAAATAACAATTGTTAAATTTCCGACACTCCCGCCTTAAGGGCCACTTCGCAGCCGCGTCCATCGTTGTCTTTGTTACCGCTGCTTCGGTTGTCTCGACTCTCTCCTCTCTCAATTTTCCATGTCCATTCGGCCTCAACACTAGGTATGTCACAACAAATGACCAAAAGATGACGACAAGAATTCCGAGGGAAGTGATTCCCTCTCCAGCATTCATGCGCTCGTTGGGTCTGGCCACCAGCTGCAAACGGGTCCGACTCGGGACTTGGCCAGGGAATGAGGGATCAATTAGACAGCAGAAAAGGATCACAGTGGCGTGCTTCCGAGAGACGGTGTCCCACTTATTGCCCATCTCTGCAGTAGTAGATTCTCTGTGAATGAGACTGGTCTCCGGGAGCCATCCTTGATTGGATGCGAGCCGCGAGCCAGTGTATCAGAGGAATATCAAATGGGAAGAGATTGAGAGAGAACTCAGATCCAAAGTATCTGCTTGCATTTCACATACAGCCAGAGCTAGTGAAATACGTGGCTACAAAGATTCCTGTCGGTCCGCTCCGCTGATCGCTCAGCTGGCTCGTGCTGATAACGAGAATTGGAAGAACCTCTCGGGAACAGCTTGCATATGAAAGGCGGGGGGGGGGGGGTGCACGACATTGGAAGGCGGAGGACCTCAGCCTTTCCCGGGGAAGGCAGAGCTTGGCAGACAGACACCCACATCCAGCGAGTCGAGGAGGCAAGGGGAATTGGGTAGGCGGATGGGGCTTCCGCCTGTGTCGCCTTGACTTAATCATCTTCGTCACTTCTTCGCGCCGCGGGTTCGAGCCGGGGATTCTGTTAATCCATCGAGTACATCTTCACGAAGGTCACGATGCATCAGCGGTCTGGCTGCATAAAAATAATGCCCATCGGGAGGCGAGGAGGCACTTCACAGCTCATTGACTTGTGAGATGGAAATCGATGGCTGCGCGGTCAGGCTCTCTCTTTGGTGAAGATGACCGATAGGAGCGGACTCCGCCGATCACCGGCGGACTGTCATGTTTCATTTGAAGTCGGTGCGAGAAACGCGGACAAAGGACTCACAGACGGATAGAAGATGTGCTCGGGAAGGGCCGAATCCGCGAACTGGCACTATAACCTTCAACGTCGTCGGCAGCTAAATCAAAGGAGACGTTTGGATGACTGCTTCCCGGCTGCTCCTCTGGCTCTTCGTCTCCTCTCTCGTTCTCGTCGTATCTCTTTCTTTCCTCCGTTTTCTTTGGCCGTCCGTTTCTGAGACGTCCTAGCTTGCTTGCTAGCTCGATCTAATGGAATATAAAGTAAGCACTCTTAATGCACCTCTTAAATCCCCGCCGCTGCCACTAGCAGAAGCCGGTTGCTCGACTGGGCGGTTGGGTGGCCGTCCGGTCGGCGGTCGACCATTCCGCTTCCCTCGGCGGTGTGTCGCCCGTTCGCAAGTCGCCGTCTCTTTCACAACCTACATCTAAAGTTCGAAGGATTCTCAGCTGGCCCTCGGAGGGGGCTCGTTTTGTTGAGAGTACCTTTTTCCTTCGATTCGACCCCGCTCTACATTTGTCGCTGCCCGTAGGTGCATTGCGAGCGCCTCACATCTGATTTACCTAGCTCCAGTAGCTGCGAAACTCTGACTGAGTGGAAGAGCTTAATCTATGCAGGCTGGATGCTTTTAGAAGTTCCTCCTAGCGGGCCCTCCCTGGAGAGATTGGCGACTGAAACAGCGGATCCACAAACCATTGGACCATTGGTCGGGATTCCAGAGAGCTGTGTTATTCAAATCGAAAGTCGGGGAGTTCCACAGTCCTTGAACTTATCCAGATCGAAATTCGCGGTGTCTGAAGTGTTTCCACTTTTCTCCTTCCAGGTTACGTGAACTATAACAGCCTGAACCAACATGGAGGACTGTCAGGAGGTCTTGGGGGAGGAGAACTCGATGGCCATCTTCCGGCTGGGCTTGCCTGTCACAACCCGGTTGTCCAACAGCAGCACAACGATCACTCATCGTTTCCGTCGCAGTACAAACGCTTCCCCTGTAGTAGAGGTGAGTTTCGTTTCCGACGAAATATCGCCAAGTGACCGCGGAACTTTTCGCAGACTTCTAAATTGGTCGCGATCTATTGTGTGTGGAGAGCCAGGCATTACGAGTTCTGTTGGGAGCGGGAACATAATTAGAGTTGGGCAGTGCGCGACCTTTGCCTGGGAGAGATACCGGAGGTCAACGAATCAGCGAGTAGGATTTCCTGTGCAGAATCTGTCGACGCGCTCCCCAGATGTACGTAATCTCCCCAAGGAGTTGGAATGACAGCCGAGCTTTTAGATAATTCAGTTTCGAACTGAGAGCTCCATCCCCGGTCGCTTTCCCCCCGCTCGTTCGTTCGCCGTGGTCTCTCCTCGCACCGCGAAATAGTCGACTGGAAATCTGGATGAGTACCTACACGTCGAACGGTCTGTACTGCACTCAATCCCACGGAGTCGGCGCCAGCCGGCCAGACAGCAAATATTTTATTAGAGCCACTCGAGGGTCAATGATTCATCAACTCCAACTTCTGAGACAATCACGGCGGCTTACCGCTCCCGCGAGCGGATGAGCACCCTGGTTTTGAAACTTCGTCCTATGTAAACCTACCTTGCGCCACCGACTCAGCGGACCGGCGTTCATTCTCGGAAGCATTCAATTAACAGCGGCCGTTTCTGCTTTTACAGCCCATCAGATACGGAACTATGGACATACACGAGGTGAGAACCCTTACTTGACGACCCCTTTGCGTACATAATAGTAGGTATCGACGAACGGAGGGAGCAGTTCAATTTGAATACGGAGCCTCTCTTTCGCCAACCCTCCGGAGATGGAAAGCCTATCAAAACAAGACTTGGAAACGATTGGGGCTGAGTTCCTCAGCCCCTCTTCCTTTAGCTAGATGACTACCTACTCGCGTGGTCGGTCGGTCGGTCGGCTGGTTGCCCCCTCGGGCGATGAGATGTCATCCTGTACCTATATCCCTCCCCTTTCACCGAGTTCCCATCCCTCACTTCTACTCTCCGCCTCTCCCTCTCTCTGACGCCGCGACGAGTCCCACTTCTCCGCCGCTTGGGCTTCCTGGCATGTCCCTCCAGCCTTCGTTCTCGCTTTCCCCGAGAGCTCTCTCCATCTGCTTGAACCAATCCGAGAATTGTGTTAGCCCGAGGCAAGCTTCCGATGGCTGTTCAGCGTCACGCTATCTGCAAACTAATTTCTCGCCGCTTGGTGGACATCTTCGAAACGGGTTACTGCTTCTGTCTTCTGTTGACCGCTGTATGACTGGAAAACGTCACCTGTCACAGAAAGCGGCATTCAACCGATTCGAGCGGAGACGAATCGAGAGATGCTCAAGAATGATCCTCTCTCCTGGAGACGTTCGCTGCTGGTGTCCGGGACTGCTTCCGGGCGATCTCTCCATGCCTGAAATGGGAAAAATTGGAATGTACTCATCCGCGTCAGATCAGGAATAGGAACCTCTTGATTCGTGGTCACGAGAACCTTCTACATAGATTGCTCATTCCATAAGTACTCCGTTCCATGAGATCTTCATTCTTCACAACTCACAGCTTGGGCGGCACACCCTCGCTTACGCCGGCGCTTCTTGGGCGAACGGTAGCAGACAGCAGATGCACTCGGGTGGATCGAGCACGGCTCGTCTGAATCTCGCCGGCAGTGTGAATCGAACACACACTTGCGGTAATCCTCGTGGGGAGCTCGGGGAAGGCTGCTCGGAACCGACACCGATTTCGCTGTACACTTTCCAGCAGCATGAATGACCTGAGTGACCGTTTCGCTCAAAGATAATGCTTGCGCACAAGGCGTGCAGGCCCCACCGCCCCACGGACCGCTAACCAGCGCTCTTGGTTCCCTTCTAGATCCTGTAGAACATCGATATATACCAGGTGTATGCTCATGAAATGAGACAAAATTTGCTGAAAACTCGAGTTTGTAATTTTTTATCAGAAGAACTGATCTCATTCGAAGTACGCGCCGTCGTTGCTAATACACGACGCCCATCTCTCAGGCAATCGATGGATTCCGCGCCAATAAAATTCTAGAGATTTTGAGGCGAAAAAATTGGTCACCCAATTTTGAACATTTTCGAAGGTCTCGAACTTCTGCACTGAAAGTGCATGACCCATTGCTGCGAACAGGTGGTAGTCGGACGGGGCCAGGTCTGGGGAGTAAGCGGGATGGGGTAGCACTTCCCAGTTCAGGCTTTCGATGGTCCGCGAGACGTCGCTAGAAGTGTGGCAGGGTGCGTTGTCGTGCAACAAGATTGCTCTCTCGCGCCATGACCAAATTTCGGGACGGATGTGACGCATGGCATAGTACAAATTCGTCAATTGCTGGATGTAACGATCGCTGTCGACTGTTTGGCCGGGCTTCAGAAGCTCGAAGTAAATAACTCCACGCTGGTCCCACCAAACGCACAGCATTGCTTTTTTCCCGAAGCGGCTCGGCCTCACGGTGCTCGAAGGTGCTTCCCCAGGGTTCACCCACGATTTCTGACGCTTCGGATTTTCGAAATATATCCATTTCTCGTCGCTAGTGACGACGCGATGCAGAAATGATTTCCTTTTGAATCTATCGAGAAGGATTTTGCTGATTGTCTTACGGGCCTCTTGTTGTCTTTCCGTCAATTCATGAGGAACCCATCTGGATAGCTTTTGGATTTTCCCCATTTCGTGGAGCCGTCTGGAGATCGTCGATTGATTAACGCCGAGTCTCCCGGCAAGCTCCGCTTGCGTCTGAGTATCATCCTCGTCTAGTAATGCTTGCAGATCGAGGTCCTCGAATTTCTGTGGAGGTTTCCCACGATCTTTTGTTTCGACAGTGAAATTCCCATTCCCAAATCTCAGGAACCATCGGAATGTTTGAGCGCGACTAAGGGCTCGTTCACCGTAAGCTCTGCCGAGCATTTCATGAGCCTCCGTCGCAGTTTTCCCGAGGTGGAAACAAAAAATCAGCGCTTCCCGCTGATGAGCATTTTTTGGGTCGAAATCGGACATTATCAGTGAGTCGGAAATTTTATAGACAACGATGTGCGAATCAAGCACCTATCGGATATTATGGCCCGAAGATTGGATTGAGAGATAGGATATATAGAGTTTCTCCACGTTCGCCGCAGCGGCCGGAGCGCGGGCTTTTCAAATTGTCTCATTTCATATGCATACACCTGGTATCTTCACGCTTGCAAGGCAAGAATACTTACGTCGATGTCGAACCAAGAGGTGCTGAAAGTGATCGGGGCTCAAAGCGATGAACCGAATCCCGCAGCGCTCGAAGTGGCGGCCAGGCGGGTGACACTGAAACGAAGAGCTCTCCAAGGCCTGGGAACTCTATTGCAACTGATTGAAGGTGCTTTAGCGCGGTCCACTCAAGCTGGTAGTCTGATTCGGCCAAGTACTGACACCCTATCGAGATCCATAAATCGCAGGCGTGGAAAATTCATGAGACCAATGGCCGCCCCTCAAGATCGCTCCTCGATAGTCGTTCCCGATGAATACACACTATTCGAAAGTGAGCCCGGAAAATTCGAAAAATTCCTCATAGGCGACACAGGTGAGCCGCTCACTTCCAGCCGTT